>NC_080576.1:88600590-88905775 GCF_029962835.1 Magnolia sinica | reverse complement strand
GACAAGGTAAACAACAGAACTTAGACCAATCC
Organism: Magnolia sinica; assembly: GCF_029962835.1. Lineage (NCBI taxonomy): Eukaryota > Viridiplantae > Streptophyta > Magnoliopsida > Magnoliales > Magnoliaceae > Magnolia > Magnolia sinica. The sequence goes on along the minus strand of NC_080576.1, from coordinate 88,905,743 downwards.
ATACCCATCTAAAAGATGTATGAGTGTTAGGAAGGATTCCATCATCCAACCATGTCTATGAGACGATGGTGAACAACAGGATTTCCGAATATCAAAATAAAAGGAAAGGAATTATTCAAGCCATCACGGATCTACTGTAATTTAAATCACAACAAACCATTAATGATTAAAAGAATTTCTTAAATCAAAACAAAATCAATCAGTTCAGTTCAAATCAAACCTGTAGAAGCTCCCATCTCGCCACAAGCTTCACCTCTTAGCCCTAGCTAAGGGATTTAGCCTAATATAATCATAGAAAAAAGAAGAAAAATAAAGAAAAAATACATAAAAATTCCAAACACTTCTCTCTCCGCCTCTCTCTCTCTATCTGACGTCCCCTATTCAAGCATACCCTCTTCTCCACGTTTGGAACTCTTTTTATAGCTTTTGGAGTGGTGGAAATCGGATTTGGGAAGCTATCACACGCGCAGCGAAAGCCTTTTTGCAGCCAAGTTCGGGGCTTCATAACTCTCGCATTCCTTGCATTATTTCTGTAAAATCAGCGTCTCTTGGAAGTGTTTTGGCTGGCCTACACGATGGACGGTTCAGATTTGCCATATGATCAAAGATGGTGGGCCACAACTGCTTGGAAAGTCCGATTTCGCGGACGTGCGTAGCCTTTCGCACGTTTGGCGCTGACGTAATCGGTGGGCCCCACAGAGGTATTTTCAAGGAAATCCACCCCGTCCATTGGATTGCCCTCGAAATTTCAGTAAGAAATGGATGATTTTTCATGTCAATTGACTCAGAATCACAGAAGAAATCACCCAAACATCAATTTGAACGTTACAGGGCAGTCTACTTATGGCCTCTGTATCGTGCACGTGTGCTTGCATGGGTCCAAAATTTTAGCATGGGTTTGAAGAACTCATGGCCCTCTACAAGATGGACGGCTTGGATTATCCGTACAGGCCATGGGTGGGGCCCACTTGCGTCCGTAAAAACGGACAGTTTTCGTCCGTTATACAGTGTCAATACGGCAATTGCCGTTTTAATGAAGAAGATACGGGTCAGCAGCGCTGACCCGTTTTACACGGTACGGTGCGGCTCGGCACATGTGTACCTCATGTACATACTTTGGTTATACGGGGCCCACTGTAATGTATATGCAAGATCCGATCCATCCATTTGTTTCCTCATCTTATTTAAACCGTCGAGACCAAAGTTGAGACAGTTCCAGATATCAGGTGGGCCTAGAATCAACGGTTTATGGGCTGATCTGTCAGTTGGGGCACTTTCATAGTGATCCGAGGGCTGAAATTTGATATGTACGGTTAATTTATGGCCCTCAGGCCATGTATAAAGTTTTGAGCCAATTAGATGGCGAGAGCTATGTGATCTTGCATTCTTCACCAATTTCGGGCCTCTTTAACGTGAATGGCTTGATTTTCTCGGATCCCTGGTGTGTAATTCTATCGATCTTAGTCTCCTGGAGTCCGTCCCTTGCCTTGGGTGTCATCAGAGCGTTAAATCCATGGTTTAAACACCCTAATTGAATATTTATAATGTATTTGTGATTTAACTCATTTAATTCTTGTCTGTCAAGGTAAATATCAAATCATCAATTCCATTATCATTGGATATCTAGTACCAGATCTCATCAAGAGCCTCTCTTTCACAATTCACGAACTCTTAATTAGATATTTGTTATGGATTTTTTTTATTTAATTCATTCAATTCCTATCTCGAGCATTTGATCATTAATTCCATCATTATTGGATATCATCTATGAGATCTCATCATGAGTCACTCTTTCACAATTCACAAACTCTTAAGGTGTGTTTGTTTTAGAAATTACATTTGTAAGGTAATGCAAATGGGTAATGATTACAAATTATTTTACCTGTCTCACCTTGTTAGGGAAGTTTGACTAAACTAATATTGTGTTTGGATCCATTTTAATCTCTTGTGAAATGAAATTGATTTGACACTTCAGGTGTTTGGAAAGGTTTTGAAAATGGCCTTCTAAATAATAAAAATAAGTATTGTGCTCTACCGAATCGTGCGCCACCATGCACACCATGAATATGCCACTTTGGTTCCGAATGATGGGTGGCATGCATGGCCCTATTTAAGTATCGAGTGGTGTGGTTTATTGATTCTCAAATTACCAATCTACTAACTATGATAAATGACAGATGGGTATTAAAATGATGTAGGTAATGGTGTTAAGAGACTTACCTTCTTCTATTATCTAAATTTAGGAAGCCATAAACGAGGAGTAGATGAGATGGAGGTGCAGTCGGTTTTCACTTACGCATGTGTGAAATCGGCAATAAGGGAGATCTTCATGTCTAGTATGCTCAAATAAGAACGATTTACAGTTTGAAAGTACCAAGGTCAACAATAAGTAGTTGGTTGGTTCAGGCCTACATACCAATTGCAATGAAGGACCTTTGTTATAGGAATCTCCTCAGGAATTATCGAAATATGGTTAGAAGAAGGTTTATGGAGTCATCAAGAGGGAGGTGGAGGGATGCACACAAAAAAATGTGCATAGTTAGAAGATTATAAAATGGAAGGAAAGAAAAGAAAAACTCAAACTATTGGACTATTAGCTCTCTCCCTAAATCATGAACCGCAATCAGTTGATAAGCTTCAAAGAGAGGGAAGACTATCTACTTGTCATGTCTAAAAGGAAAAATAGGTATGAAGGTGATCCCAGCATGAATGGATGTATGTGAGAAAGGTGGAAGAGTATGAATTTCAGAGTGTTTAAAGAAGATTGCATGCAGACTGCAAACGGTAATGCACTATTTGGACTACATTACTAGAAATTTGTCTCATCAGACATAATTCGACGAATTTGAAATCAACAACCTGAATCACCCAGAAAATCACATTTCTCCTAGCTGGCGTAAGATGCATTTGACTGATGAATGGCAAAGAGATACACCTCTCTCGCAAACGACAACATTATGTAATGATGACTAATTTTTTAGTGTTTATTATTTTAAAACCCAAAACAAACATACCCTTAATTAAATATTTATGATGGATTTTGTGATTTAACTCATTGGAATAATATACTCAAGGCCCAATCTCTAACGTGAGATACATGCCAAGATAAGAACTCTACCATCATCATCTCACATAGCATGAATCATAGACAATATCAACAATGATTATGTGCACCAGTTAAGAAGCCATGATAAGGGATATTAATCAAGCCATCATCATCATGTATAAATCAGTTTCTCAAATGAATGACTATAAAAAGTTTAACAAACTACTAATATCAAAGTATCTAAATTAGTTGTAGAATGAAAAATCTTTAAAATAGGCTTCATATAACTATTGCACTCCTGTCATGGTTAAGCTTCTCAACTCCAGCTCCTACAAGTCTCATCCTCTTCACTTTCGATCCTAAGTCTTTTGATCATTCACATTATCATAGTTGTAGTTTAAAAATAGTCAGGAAGCATGAGTGATTACTTTATTTAGAATGATCATATGAAAGTGAGGAGCAAGCCTTAGTTGCATTTGCCTCACAAGTGAGTTTCTCTTAAGCTTAAGCAGTCATTCTTGAGATAGCTAGGTGCTTTCACTACAGATACAAGGTTTTTTTTTTCTTTTCTGCTCATTACCCCCTGACTTGCATTTTCAACCTTCTGATCTCCACCCTTTGGGTTGTTGGGATTGTTCTTTTCTTTTTTCTCATCCTTCTTGTGTCCATTGGAATTTGAGCTTACTGCCAAAGGATCTCTTAGTGAATTAAGCATATAGAGTTTATTAGTCTTATTATTTGTCTTAGAGATGACCAACTATGTGTGCAACTTCGTCCTTGAATAAGCAAAATTATTCATATTGTTGTCATCAATTAACATGTTATACATTGGAGTAAGAGGCATTAAAACCGTGTTCATTAGAGTAAGTTCCTCTCTGGTTATTCCAAAGATCTCAAGCTCATCGTCGATCTTATATATCTGAGGCATGATTGTTTTACAAGAGATGTCTCTTGCAACTCAAGTTATATATACAATCGTCTTTCTAGATTTGGAGTTTGGCGGCAATTTGAGAATCAAATATTCATGCCTACCTAGGTGGATGTTTGAAAGTTACAAATTTTTCATGCTTACCTATGGTGGATGTTTGAAGGGTATAGTTTTTGGGTTGACGGATATCCAACCTAAACAAGTGAACAATCATCCCACTTGACATGCATCTCATGACATCTTTGCATTCATACTCATCTTACATACATATTTATTCATGTTGTTTGTGCTATCTTATATATATTGTGCTACATATAAACCGTACTGGGTTCACTCACTAGCCCGGCCAACTAATGTTGTGGATTTAACAATCGTATAAAGACGAACGATGCAGGGCAATCAAATCAAGTATTGAGGAATGAGGCCGGGTTAGTGGATGAGACTCATGACCAATGGCTGTATTTGGCGGAAGATTAACTTGCCACATTATATGGATAAAATTAGTTGATATGGATTTATTTTCTATTCTTTTACTTACTGATGTTAAATTTGATATTTGTAGTTTATAGTAAAGATTTGTTAAAGATGCTATTTAATATTATAATTGAATAAAAGTCTCAAATGGGTGGACATAGTGATTTTGAAGTTTTATTTTGTGTTTGTGATTGTAATGAAATAAGTATCAACAAAGAATGTATGACATCGTGAATGCTTCTATGTTTTGTAGTGAGAATCTAAAATACACTAAAATTTGCCTCATAGCAACCATTTGATGAGTGAAATTATGTGCTCGTGGTGTACGAGTCATGGACCGTTACTCAGGTCTAATGGTACACACTCTGATTACTACTTGATTTTACGTACACGATAATGCCTAATATTATAATTTAATCGTGTTTTTGTTGCAGGATGTAATAAGGAGCTTTGATTGAAAAAGAGTATTAAAAGCATGGATTTAATGCTCCGAAGTCACCAGAGCAAGGGACGGACTCCAGGGGACCAAGATCAACGGAATTACACGCCAGGGATTCGCGAAAATTGAGAAACTGAAGCTCAAGCGGCACATTTCAGCGATGTATGCTTAGTATCTTTTCTGATATGGTAGGGCAATATCTAGAGGTCTTCATGGCTCGAGGACCAAAAACTAACCGTACACGTCAAATTTCAGCCATTGGATCCTCGTGAAAGTGGCTGAACTAATAGATCAGCCCATAAAACCCTGATTTGGGGCCCACCCGCTGTCCAGATACGCTTTAACTTCGGCCCCCACGGCTCAAATGAAATGGGGAACAAGATGGATGGTGTGGATTTCTCATAATCATCATATAGTGTACATAGTACACTTTTTGCACTAAACTTGCATGGCAAACCGTCCTCTGGACATCTCCTCTTCAAAAACAAAAACAGAAGTTCTGTTTCTGTTATGAAACAGAGATTGCGGTCCGGTCTTGTGGGCCACCACGGTCGATGATCCAGATAATCGGGACCATCCATCAGGCTTAAAAGGGCCTCGTAAACATAGTCTAGGTGGCGAAATGGCGAGATACATCGGAGGTCAGTTTTTAATCATCAAAACTGAAGACAGACGGTGGAATGAGTTGATTTGATGGACCACACTGAACCTGAGTAAAAGCACCCCTTCCTTGCTGAAATTCCGAGAGGAATTCAATGGGCGGGTCGGATTTATCAAGCGACAAGGTAAGTGGGCCCCACCGAGAGTCCAGCGCCGACAAGATCGGGCGCTGTTTACGCAGCCCGCGCACATCCGGAAAAGACGGCACTTGTGGGACGTAATGTGATCAAGATCACATTCTGATGCATGATCCAGACCATCCATATGCTTCAACAAATGGCCATAGCCCTAGCCAAGGTGTCAGAATCAACAAATGTGTTGATTTCATGCTGCAAAATCAAATCAAATAGAGGGTGTTTTGCTGCGAAAGACAGATTGTGCGTCCGGTTTCTGCTGCGAAAAATTTCCGCATGGAGTGCGAAAACTCCAGCCACCGCCTCTAACACTCCAGCAGGGTCTTTGCTGCCTATAAAGAGAGAGAAAAGCATTCGTTTAAAGGGGAAAAAAAAAGAAGGAGAGGGAAGCAGTTACGGTTTGGTCGACGGCTGGAGAGAGAAGGAGGGAAGCAGGGACTGCTGCTGCTGCTGCTCGCTCCTGTTTTTGGCTTTTGACGAAGAAAGAGAAACGGAGGAAGGTTTTGGGTCGTCTGGCAGCGTGAGGATTAAAGGAAGAAAAGAAAAAAAAACGAGAAGAGAGGGAGATCAAAGCGAAGTCGGCTGCATGTCATCTTTGGACGGGAGCAGAGGCTTGGACGGTTGAGTTCTTCTTTTTCTCTTCTTCTTCTTTTTTTTTTTCCGTTTTCTTTTCCTTTCTATTTGTTTTGGGTTTAGGCCAATCATGAGTGGCTAAACCTCTTAGCTAGGGCTAAGAGGTGAAGCCTGTAGCGAGATGGGAGAGTTTATTCTATGCATTTAATTTAAAATTTCTGAACTTAATGTGATTTTTAAGTTGATAATTCAAGGAATATTTTCTCAGTATTTAATGGTCTGTTGTGACTGAAATTACAATGGATTTGCAATGGCTTTGAATATTTCTCTTTCTCTTTTAATGTTTATGACGTCAGGAGGCCCTGTTGTTCACCATCGTCTCCTGGGCATGGTAGGATGACAGTACCCTTCCTGATCTTCATACATTGTTGATTGGTTGGTAATTAGTTTAATCCTGTTGTTTACTTTGTCTCCTGGGCATGGTTAGATGATGGAATCCATTCTAATTCATATACCTTTCATCTCTTGAAACCTATATCAATGGCAGTTCAGTAAATTTTCATAATTTGTGATCCTAGCATACGATCTCTACAAGTGGATCCTCTGAATCCCTAGTTTCCTTTCTCTGAATTCCTTAAAGTCTTAGATAATTCTTTCACAATTATTTCTTAAAGTCTATTTGGTTTAGATCACATCTTAGTCTAGTTCTAGTTCTACTTGGTTTCAGATAACGTACAGGTTTTCAGTCCCTTGGGATTTGACCTCGGTCTTACCGAGTTTATTACTACATCACAACCCTATACTTGGGAGTGAACAAGTTTTTGGCGCCATTGCTGGGGACTGACGGTTTCATTTTCTAAAATTAACTAGTTTTAGGAATAGTTTAAGATTAGGATTTTACTGACCTTAGTTTTATTTATTTATTTATTTATTTCTATTTGAGTTCAAAACTAACTTGTTTCCTATTTTGTAGGATCTGGACATAAGTTTCTCAATTGGTAATTCCTTCCTAATCTCTCTACTTTTTCTGTTTTTAGAATTAAGGTGTAAATTTTAGAATTTTTCTAATTCTAGGAAATAGTTTATTTTTAGAATTTAAGTTATTTCTTTCCCTTTTTAGAAATTAACTTTCTATTTTTGTTTCATCTTAGTAACTTTCTAATTCTAACACTTTTAGAATCTAATTTTGTTTCCTAATTTATTTTTAGAATATTTGTTTAGAAACTAACCTTCTTATTTTATAGGCCTTTAAGATAGAAATTTCTAATTTGGTAAGCTCTTTCCCTACTCCCTATCTTTCAGTTCTCTTTTAATAATCTACTTTCTAGTTTAGATCTTGCCTAATTTATTTTAGAAATCTCCACTTTCTTTTAAAAAGTCCTTCTTTTAGAAATTGATTTACTGTTATTTTTCTTTTTAGAATCTAACTTATTTTTGTGTTATTTTGCAGGTCCTTAACTTAGGGGCATCAATTTGGTAATTTCTTTCCAACTCCCTCTCTCTTTTTCTTTTTAGATTTCCTTTTCCTTTCTTAGGATTAGACTTTGAATTTGATTGAGGGCTGCGAGTGTTTCATGCCCAAGTGGGCCCGTGACAACACTCGACGTCTCTTGACCGAAGGAGGATTAGTTGAGGGGTTGACTATCCATCGCAGGATTAGACACCGCTCGAAATCCCCTGAGTTAAGTGAAGTTATGGCTGAAGACCAACCTCCTCTACTCCCACCCAGGGTGGAGGATACCCAAGATGAGAATGAGGTGCAACAGGCACCCCCGCCTCGTACTTTACGAGATTTTCTACAACCGGCGGGAGTGAGTACGCCCTCATGCATGATTTTTCCTGAAAACACAGGACAAATGGACATCAAGCCAGGAGTTATCCAACTCCTTCCCAAATTCCATGGACTTGAATCTGAAAGTCCATATTTACATTTGAAAGAGTTCGATGAGATAATAGCTACATTATGTTTTCCTAATGTATCTGAGGATACAATTAGGCTGAAACTCTTTCCATTTTCCTTAAAAGAGAAAGCTAAAACGTGGTTACATTCACTGCGTCCTAGATCCATTAGCACATGGAACGACATGCAGAGGGAATTCATAAAAAAATTCTTTCCACATCATAAAACGATTACCCTCAGAAAAGCAATCATGAACTTTGCCCAAAAGGAAGATGAAACATTCTTTCAATGTTGGGAAAGGTTCAAAGATTTGGTCAGTTCATGCCCACAACACGGATTTGAAACGTGGCGCATTACAAATTTTTTCTATGATGGACTGACATCTTCCATGCGCCAAATGGTCGAGACAATGTGTAATGGAGAGTTCATTAATAAAGATATCGACGAGGTATGGGACTACCTCGATAGTTTGGCTGAAAAAACACAATCTTGGGACTATTACCCAAAGTCGAACACCACGTCTAGGCCAACTCAATTAAAGGAAAAAGGTGGATTATATCTCTTGAAAGAAGAGGATGATCTCAAGTGTAAAGTGACTACGCTCATAAGGAAAGTTGAGGCCATGGAAGGAAAGAAGGATAAGGTCAATGAAATTGTTTGTGGCATCTGTGATTGCAACATTCACACAACTGAAAACTGTCCTACAATACCGCCTTTCGAGGAGTGTTGAATGAACAAGCCAATGCCGTAAATAATTATCAAAGACCTTTCAATGGACCTAACTCCAACACATACAATCCTGGCTGGAAAAACCATCCAAACTTTAGTTGGAGAAATGGACAAACGGCGACTCCTCCAGGTTTCTTCAATCAAAATCCAAATCAAGTGAAACCTCAAGAGGAACCGGTTCAAAATCCCATACAAGAGCGGGCTCAGGCAATGCGGGATTACAGATTTTATGCCAAAGATAGATTCTCGTATGACGGTTATAGAAAAGGGGATGCTTCCTGCACAACCTCTCCCCAATCCTAAACCGCGATACGAGAATAATGATCCCAGCTCTTCAAATCAGATGGGGCATGCTAAATCCATCACCACTCTTAGGAGTGGGAAGATCATTGATAAAACTCTTCCGGTTAGGCCCGAAAAGCCTCAAGAACCGAAAGAGGACAACAATAATGAATCTAGTGAGGCCCCACAAAAATTAGAACCGAAACTTCTAGAGAAGCCAGTTGCTCCATTCCCCCAACGGTTGGTTTCACCAAAACCTCTCTCTAACTCTCAGGATATCCTAGAGGTGTTGAAACAAGTGAAAGTCAACATTCCTCTACTTGATGTCGTTAAACAGATACCTTCATATGCCAAATTCCTAAAAGACTTATGCACGACCAAGCGACGGAAAATTATTCAAAAGAAAATCTTCTTGACTGAGAAAGTGAGTGCCATCCTGAAGCAAGACGTGCCGCAGAAATTCAAGGATCCCGGTAGCCCAACCATATCATGTGTAATCGGGAACCATCGAATTGATCACGCACTTCTTGACTTAGGAGCGAGCGTCAATCTGATTCCCTACTCGGTATACAAATAGTTAGGTTTGGGTGAATTAAAACCCACCCTAACCACACTACAACTTGCTGATCGCTCTGTTCGTGTACCAAGAGGGATAATTGAGGATGTGTTGGTCCAAGTTGATAGATTTTACTACCCTGTAGATTTTATCATCCTGGACACCGAACCCATCAATAACATGAGCACTCAGATTCCCGTCATTCTTGGTCGCCCATTCCTTGCCACGTCAAATGCAATTATCAATTGTAGGAATGGTATCATGACTATGTCTTTTGGAAATTTGACATTGGAGTCAAACATTTTTTTCAATAACGGCAGCAACTCAGAGGATGATGATGATTTCCACGACATTAACATGATTGACTCTTTCGTGGAAGATACGACACCTCTGACCTTATCCTCCGACCATCTAGAGACGTGCCTGGCCCACTCCCATGATTTTGATGATGACATGATTAGGGAGACGTGCGCCTTGCTTGATACTGCACCGGTACTTGAAGTTAACCGATGGGGGCCACAATTTGAAGAATTACCACAACCGATGTAGTGCCTCTACCGTCTAACCTCAAGCCGCCGAAGCTTGACCTAAAACCTTTGCCCTCTGATTTGAAATATGCATATTTGGGTCAAGATGAGACATACCCGGTGGTGATCTCTGCCCACCTGGAGAAAGAACAGGAGAGTATGCTTATATCTACTCTCATTGAGCATAAAGGAGCCCTGGGATGGACGATAGCGGACCTCAAAGGAATCGATCCCTCGATTTGTACTCACCACATATATCTTGAGGATAATGCAAAAACCGCTCGGCAACCACAACGTAGACTAAATCCAAATATGAAGGAAGTGGTTAAGGCCGAGGTTCTTAAATTATCGGACGTGGGTATTATATACCCTATATCCGATAGTCAATGGGTGAGTCCAACTCAAGTGGTCCCTAAGAAGTCCGGAATCACCATCGTAGCCAATGCTAATAATGAACTCGTGCCAACTAGAGTCACTACTGGTTGGAGAATGTGCATTGACTACAGGAAGTTGAATACCGTCACGAGGAAAGACCACTTTCCTTTACCATTCATTGATCAGATCCTGGAAAGGTTAGCTGGTCATTCCTATTACAGTTTTCTTGACGGGTATTCGGGCTACAACCAGATAGAGATAGCCCCTGAAGACCAGGAAAAAACCACATTTACATGTCCCTACGGCACCTTTGCCTATCGAAGGATGCCATTCGGACTATGTAATGCCCCTGCCACCTTTCAGCGATGTATGCTTAGTATATTTTCTGATATGGTAGGGCAATATCTAGAGGTCTTCATGGACGATTTCTCTGTTTACGGTCCATCTTTCAGCAAGTGCTTGGAAAGTCTTAAATGTGTGCTGAAAAGATGTGAAGAAAAGAACTTGGTACTTAATTGGGAGAAGTGCCATTTCATGGTTCAGAAGGGAATTGTCCTTGGGCATATCATCTCGTCCAAGGGAATCGAGGTAGATAAGGCAAAAATCGATCTTATCTCTAACCTACCTCCACCCAAGAACATCAGAGACGTGCGATCCTTCTTAGGACACGCGGGATTTTACAGGCGATTCATAAAGGACTTTAGTCTTCTTTCTCGTCCTTTATGTAATCTTCTTCAAAAGGATGCTCCGTACGAGTGGACTGAGCAGTGCCAGGAAGCTTTCACCAAGCTTAAGGGCACATTAACCACTGCACCTATCATGCAGCCACCCGACTGGAGCCTCCCTTTTGAACTTATGTGCGACGCTTCTGATTATGCTCTTGGGGCGGTCCTAGGCCAGAGAAAAGATAAGAAGCCCTACGTCATTCATTACGCGAGTAGGACTCTAAATCCTGCCCAGGTGAACTACTCGACTACGGAAAAGGAACTCTTAGCTGTAGTGTTCGCCTTGGACAAATTTAGGTCCTACTTGATCGGATCCAAGATCATTATCTATACAGATCATGCGGCACTGAAGTATCTTCTCTCTAAGAATGATTCTAAGCCCCGCTTCATACGATGGATCCTTCTACTCCAAGAATTTGATTTGGAAATTAAAGATAAAAAAGGAGTAGAGAATGTAGTGGCCGATCACCTTTCTCGCCTTAATACCTCTGATTCCCTTGAGGCAACCCATATTAATGATATGTTCCCTGATGAACAACTGTTCAGAGTCTCCCATTCACCTTGGTTCGCTGATATTGCTAATTATCTTGCTACAGGTGCCATACCGACACAGTGGACGGCGCAAGATAAGAAGAAATTCTTCACCGAGGTGCACAACTTTTTCTGGGATGATCCTTACTTATTTAAATATTGCCCAGACCAAATTCTAAGGAGATGTGTACCAGACGATGAGCATCAGAGCGTCATCTCCTTCTGTCACTCAGAGGCCTGTGGTGGTCACTTTTCTGCTAAAAAGACCACGGCCAAGATTCTGCAATGTGGCTTTTACTGGCCCACTATGTTCAGGGACACTCATGAGTTTTGCAAAGCTTGTGTGCGTTGTCAGAAATTGTTTGGATTGTCCCGTCGTAATTTGATGCCTTTGAATCCCATCATTATCATTGAAGCATTTGATTCGGGGCATCGATTTCATGGGACCATTCCCCCAATCGTTTGGAAATCTGTATATTTTGCTCGCCGTGGATTATGTCACTAAATGGGTTGAAGCGATTCCGTGTCGAAAGAATGACCATCGCACGGTCATTAAATTCCTGAAAGAGAACATCCTTTCTCGATTCGGAACGCCTCGAGCCATCATTAGTGATGGAGGCTCACACTTTTGTAATAGACCATTCGAGAGCTTAATGAAGAAATACGGTATCTCTCATAAGGTGAGCACCCCATACCATCCACAGACAAGTGGACAAGCTGAGATTTCCAATAAGGAGATCAAACACATTTTGGAGAAAACGGTTAACCCAGATCGTAAGGATTGGTCAATCCGATTGACCGATGCCTTATGGGCATACCGTACTGCATTTAAAACTCCTATTGGAATGTCTCCCTTTAGACTTGTCTATGGGAAGGCTTGTCACTTGCCTGTGGAGCTGGAACATAAAGCGTACTGGGCGATCAAAAATCTTAATTTCAATCTGGACAACGCTGGCTCGCTACGCAAACTTCAATTAAATGAACTTGAAGAAATCCGGAACGATGCGTACGATAATGCGAGAATTTACAAGGACAAGATGAAAGCATTCCATGACCAACACATTTTGCGAAAATCATTCACGCCTGGTCAGAAGGTCCTTTTGTACAATTCTCGATTACATCTCTTTCCGGGTAAGCTTCGATCTCGTTGGACCGGCCCTTACATTGTTGTTACTGTTTTTCCTCATGGGGCCGTTGAGATAAGAGATCCCGACAATGGCAAGGAGTTTAAAGTCAATGGCCATCGATTGAAACCATTTGTCGAGAAATTTGATTCAGAGGACATGTCCATGCCTCTGACTGATCCTGTTTACCAGGATTGATCTCCTAGTCTGATGGAGGTAGAGGTAGGTTTCCTGTTTTTAAGATTGATTAGGTCATGGTCCATTCTTGTCTGGCTGAAGACGGTAAACTTAGCGCTCCTGGGAGGCAACCCAGCTCTTCATTTTATGTCATTTTTTCATTAGTCAGTTCAATGTTTGTGGGTAACATTGCTGCAAACCCTCACGAGACTACAACTCGTCCACTAGGGGAAACCTAGGGGTTTAAAGGCTTGTTGCATACGCTAAATGCAATCGAGAGCACCTACGAAAGTGGTATAGGTAGGATTGTATTTTTGTTATTTTATTTTACTTCTGTTGGTTTCTCCCTTGTGCTGACCGCTCTTACGTAGAAATCTTTGAAAAGCCTCTTGATTCTTTCATCCAGGTATTATCCTTCCATTACTTCTCATTTACTTTTTGTCCCATGTGCATCGCATGCTTATTTATTTTACATTGAGGACAATGTAGATTTTAGGTTGGGGGTGGGATATTAGGTTTCCTAATCAGTGTTTTCTTGGTCTTGAGCAAAAGTTGTAAAATTTTTTTTAATTTTTCAGGATTTCTGATGAATTCGAAGTGATTTTGACGGTCATCTAAGGACACTTAGAATTTCAAGATGCGTGATGTTGGTACTTTATAACTCTTGGATTCAGTTATCTATTGAATTTCACAGCTAAGTTTGAATTGTTAATCCATTATTAAAAGTTGTAAACATTGATTGAGTCATGGATTCACAGGTCACATCTCGCTTGCACATTAAAGTTTCAGTTCGATATGGAATTATAACTTGGTGATCATTAAGCATAGAAGGAACCAACCTGGGGAATTGTCCATCTTGTTCAATACAAAGAATTTAAAAAAAAAAAAAAAAAAAAAAAAAAAAAAAAAACCGGATGCCTTTGGAAAGGGTTGGACAAATAATCTTCACCATAGGTTTGCTCCCTTTAGGTGAGGATTTGATTCCCCTTCTTGGCATTACTTTTAATGAAAAAAATCAAAAGCTGAAGGAATGAAAAGATGATCTGTGAGGCAAGTTTTGGTTATCATGAATCTTCTTATTGGTTACCAGTGATATCCTGAAATAGAGAAGTGAATTTTAATGATGCATGATAAGCTAAGATTACACTGTACGCTCATAGATCTCAATGATTAGAATTTTTCTAATTAATGGAATAATACTTTGAACTTGACTATGAAGTTTACCGTGCGCTTGAGTCTAGGAGGAAGTAATATCCAACATTCATGAATCTGGGAATTCTCACATCTGGATTATTCTACAAAAATCACGCGAGTTTATAGAAATTGTTCTGTAATTCTCAACTTACTTTTCGCATATTTTGCTCGGGACTAGCAAAATGCTGGTTGGGGGTTGTGTTGAGGGTCAAATATTGCATATCAGACCCCGATTACTGCCTGATTTTACGTACACGATAATGCCTAATATTATAATTTAATCGTGTTTTTGTTGCAGGATGTAATAAGGAGCTTTGATTGAAAAAGAGTATTAAAAGCATGGATTTAATGCTCCGAAGTCACCAGAGCAAGGAATGGACTCCAGGGGACCGAGATCGATGGATATATACGTCAGAGATCAGAGAAAATTGAGCACTGCCACCTTTCAGCGATGTATGCTTAGTATCTTTTCTGATATGGTAGGGCAATATCTAGAGGTCTTCATGGCTCGAGGACCAAAAACTAACCGTACACGTCAAATTTCAGCCATTGGATCCTCGTGAAAGTGGCTGAACTAATAGATCAGCCCATAAAACCCTGATTTGGGGCCCACCCGCTGTCCAGATACGCTTTAACTTCGGCCCCCACGGCTCAAATGAAATGGGGAACAAGATGGATGGTGTGGATTTCTCATAAGCATCATATAGTGTACATAGTACACTTTTTGCACTAAACTTGCATGGCAAACCGTCCTCTGGACGTCTCCTCTTCAAAAACAAAAACAGAAGTTCTGTTTCTGTTATAAAATAGAGATTGCGGTCCGGTCTTGTGGGCCACCACGGTCGATGATCCAGATAATCGGGACCATCCATCAGGCTTAAAAGGGCCCCGTAAACATAGTCTAGGTGGCGAAATGGCGAGATACATCGGAGGTCAGTTTTTAATCATCAAAACTGAAGACAGACGGTGGAATGAGTTGATTTGATGGACCACACTGAACCTGAGTAAAAGCACCCCTTCCTTGCTGAAATTCCGAGAGGAATTCAATGGGCGAGTCGGATTTATCAAGCGACAAGGTAAGTGGGCCCCACCGAGAGTCCAGCGCCGACAAGATCGGGCGCTGTTTACGCAGCCCGCGCACATCCGGAAAAGACGGCACTTGTGGGACGTAATGTGATCAAGATCACATTCTGATGCATGATCCAGACCATCCATATGCTTCAACAGATGGCCATAGCCCTAGCCAAGGTGTCAGAATCAACAAATGTGTTGATTTCATGCTGCAAAATCAAATCAAATAGAGGGTGTTTTGCTGCGAAAGACAGATTGTGCGTCCGGTTTCTGCTGCGAAAAATTTCCGCATGGAGTGCGAAAACTCCAGCCACCGCCTCTAACACTCCAGCAGGGTCTTTGCTGCCTATAAAGAGAGAGAAAAGCATTCGTTTAAAGGGGGAGAAAAAAGAAAAAAAAACGAGAAGAGAGGGAGATCAAACGGAGGTCGGCTGGGTGCAGCCGAGAAGAGAGTGCAGCCGTGGGTTTGACGAAGATAGAGAACCGTAGGAAGGTTTTGGGTCATCTGGCAGCGTGAGGATTAAAGGAAGAAAAGAAAAAAAAACGAGAAGAGAGGGAGATCAAAGCGAAGTCGGCTGCATGTCATCTTTGGACGGGAGCAGAGGCTTGGACGGTTGCGTTCTTCTTTTTCTCTTCTTCTTCTTTTTTTTTCCGTTTTCTTTTCCTTTCTATTTGTTTTGGGTTTAGGCCAATCATGAGTGGCTAAACCTCTTAGCTAGGGCTAAGAGGTGAAGCTTGTAGCGAGATGGGAGAGTTTATTCTATGCATTTAATTTAAAATTTCTGAACTTAATGTGATTTTTAAGTTGATAATTCAAGGAATATTTTCTCAGTATTTAATGGTCTGTTGTGACTGAAATTACAATGGATTTGCAATGGCTTTGAATATTTCTCTTTCTCTTTTAATGTTTATGACGTCAGGAGGCCCTGTTGTTCACCATCGTCTCCTGGGCATGGTAGGATGACCGTACCCTTCCTGATCTTCATACATTATTGATTGGTTGGTAATTAGTTTAATCCTGTTGTTTACTTTGTCTCCTGGGCATGGTTAGATGATGGAATCCATTCTAATTCATATACCTTTCATTTCTTGAAACCTATATCAATGGCAGTTCAGTAAATTTCCATAATCTGTAATCCTGGCATACGATCTCCCTGATCTCTACAAGTGGATCCTCTGAATCCCTAGTTCCCTTTCTCTGAATTCCTTAAAGTCTTAGATAATTCTTCCACAATTATTTCTTAAAGTCTATTTGGTTTAGATCACATCTTAGTCTAGTTCTAGTTCTACGTGGTTTCAGATAACGTACAGGTATCAGTCCCTGTGGATTCGACCTCGGTCTTATTGAGTTTATTACTACATCACAACCCTATACTTGGAGAGTGAACACATTACATCCGTGGCATATGACTCTGTATCCAAAGTGCGGGGCATTACAATTACCTTCACATAGTTATATTTACCTAAGCTACTCTGTGCACTTGGACTGCTTGAGCCATATGGGGCCATGACTTAACTGATTTGGTATCCATGTGCCTAAAATGAAACCCCTATACATGACATAAGATACATATGTAAAACTACAATTATCATATTTCTTAATAGTCGTGTAGAGAGACATGACATAACTAAATGCACTGTAAGAAATTATTACTTCAAACAAGCTAATTGAAAAAAATCTCATCAACTAATCTCAAAAGTTAGACATTGTGCTCACGATAGATCATGTACTCTTTGTCATTCAAAAGTCGCCTCCTCGTCCCCTTAATGAAGATAATGATAAAGACATGCTAATTGTCTATACTAGGCATACCAAATGGTAAATTAATGATGAAGTGACTAAGGTGTACATATTAGTCTGTCTCTAATATTCTCCATAATTGATTATGAAATAGGATAAATGACAGTGACATCTACCTACGTTAATCATACATCTACTCCGTGAGTAGGCTACCAATATCATGGGCATCTAGTAATGAATCTATTGGGCTTAACGATCCAAAGAGATTCCCCAAGAACTCGGGCATAATTTGTGCATGCAATCATGATGGATGCATGTAATGCGTGCTTAATATCTATGCATCAACATGTGTGGTCCATAGATACATCTATCTCTGAGAGGAACAACGAATTTCATAATATCAATGATTGCCATGTTGGCATGTTCAATATCAAGAATCTCTCAAAACATGAATCATAAAGCAAGAATAGTATAAGAAGTATAACATGGTAATCATGTCAATCCAAACAATCACAATAATCAATCATCTATCTTAATCGTACAGATATGAGACACGTTATGATTTAGTCACCTATTCGTATTAAAGTTGAATCTGTTAAATAGTCGGACGCTTAAGAATCTAGGTTCTGAATCCCTATTAATATCATTTAACATTTTTCAATATCAATTAAACTACCTTATTAAGTGGGGACTACCTTTGATCAAACGAAGATGACCCACCATGATTCCTTAATGGTCTCATCATTTCATAAATTCTATTTGAAAGTCGAAACAAGGGTCGATCGATGTCCTTGATAGATCGACTATTAATTGATGAATTTCAGATTAAGTAATTTATGTCTCTGGATACTTTTGGTCACCTTCAATCAATCAAAGCCTACTCGTCAATTGGTTGAGCTTGGTTAGATTTAATTCAATTTGCACACTAGGCGATTTTGGTCATTCTTAATTGGTGTCCTTGATCGGTTGAGACCACCTAAGGAGATCCTCGATCAATTAAACCTGAACTTTAATCAATCAAAACTTGTTACGAATTTATGTTTTTCATCACTAGATAAAAATCACCACTTCGATTAATCAATTAAGTTGAATGAGTTCTATTTTCAACACGATCCGTTTTTTCCAAAAATTTTAGGATCTCTCATACTCTCTCTTAGTTTCGTGATTACAATTAATTCGAGGGTTTGGGTCCAACCCATCCAATGATTTTTCTCATCATTAATTTCAAATCAACAAAGGGATCACTCGGATCAAGCATCTAGAAATCTACTATTGTCAATGAAAACAATTTAAGAGCATGGTCTAACATTATTTTTACAATATATAAATCATTGTGGGAAATCTCCAAGTCAAATCACTCTAGGATTTGAAATTCTAATACGATTTAATATTAAGATTATTCGATTCAAGTCTTCTTAGACTGATACGACTGGATTCCCTAGAGTTGATCTCTCGCAATATAGGATTTTGCTTGAAAATTAATTCTTTTCATTAAAAACTTCTCTATATACTAAGCTAATGGTCGTAGTACCAAACCACCATGTCCATTGGTTAGATTTAGGAATTTTAGGTAGAGAAAATTAAAAAAATTATATAGGAAAAGAGGTGGAAATCTTACCGATAGAGGCTCTTCTTTCACAGGACCTCGTTCTCTATTACGGTTTTTTTTTTAAAAAAAAAAAAATTGTTTGGGGGTTTTTTGCAAAAAATCATGTGGTTCCTCCTCTTAACTAGAGGAAATGGCCCTGAATCTAGAAGATTCTACCAGGTTTTATAAGTTTGGGCAAAAAGAAAATATTGCAATTTTTAGAGTTAATCCGTTAACCTATCCATTCACATAAGGTGTGTCTACCAAGTAGTCTAAGTACTTAGTTTTTGTTAATGACTACAAAATCAATTTATTAATTTGGTTAGTTTGGTTCTCATATAGGTCTCAAATCAAGGTTGTTACAGTAATTGTGTGGTGTAGATGTGTAGACAACCACCTAAAGTGAGAATGAATTGCTCTTTCGCTTCAGCTAGGCTCCAATAAAAACATCTTTGAGCAACTCGAGAATCATTGAACAACCATATGAGCTGGGTAGGAAGTATTTTTTATATGTCACAAGAAAACTAACGAGCTCAGTAAATCAAGGGCTTAATATAATTCTAACTAAATTACCAGAACCTTTTGGAAACTCGAAACGTACACTATGTTGATAAAAACTACCTCTAGTTTATCTAAAAGGCCATAAATTCTAGACGGATCAATGGACCCATAACTTGATGAAATCAGATATTAGCCAATTATCTAAGCCGCCCGAAAACTTTGGCCACACGCATCTTTGATTAAACCGCATTTGGTCAACCCTAAAGACATCGAAAATCCAAGCGAGGCAAGTAGAAAGGATCCCTAATACCTCTTGGAGATAATCACCGAACCCGATCAACCAATGTCAAATCTTAGTGTAGAATAGGTTGTAGCCACTCATCTTGACTCTTCAAACCCTAAAAACCCTTTGTATATAGCATCTGATATATACGAAAAGACAATGTGTGTCGTCTGTCTAAAAGAACCATCTTTACACATTAGGAATCATTACCTAGCTTCCAGAGGTGAAAGAAAGAATAGCTTACAATTAGCCCTTCAATGGCTGCATGTTTTGGCATATACAATCAACACACTAGCAAGCACTTGCAGGCAGTAAGAGAAATAAGGGAGATAGTGGGAATTCAAGAGAGAGGGTTTTACAAGGTTCTAGTGTACAAAATATGTGTAGCACCCATCTGAGGTTTTAGGGTATTTAGAGATTCCCGACCGAGTCGAAAGAAGATTTTTAATTAAAGAAGCCACTAAAGACAAGAGTATGGCTGAAATCGAGAATACCTGACCATCATTTTGCAAAAAAAGTTTGTATGGTCTTTTCCTTTTCTTCTTACATCTCAATTCAATTTGTGTTTCATTTCACACATACCAAACACATCAGGAGCACACACTCATTTTCTTGCCCTTTTTATTTTGCAATACCTCATCTTGTCTATCCTCTTTTACTTTATTTTTCCTACCCAGGTCCTAAACCCCGTAAAGTAAGGATATAAATTGTTTTCTATTTTATTTGCCTACCCGAAGTCTCAAACCCCATGATGTAGGGATAGGGACTTCTTTTTTTTTTTTTTGCATGCATGTAGTATTAAACTTTACAAAGCATGGTTAGATATATTATTGCTAGAATTTTATTGAATTCCCTAAAAACCATCAAATCCTATAAAGTAGAGACTGCATACTATGTGGGAGAAAATTAGTGCCTAACTCCTTCCTTTTCTATCATCGAGGTATTTACCAAAATTCATGTCACAGATCAATCACAAGAGTCTTAAGTTGGGAAATTCTTATGATTTTCTAACCCTGAAAGTGATTCTATGATTTCTAATTGATGTTGGATTTTGAGCTTTATTTGGCTAGTGGTGACCAAAGTCGAACATAACATATCCAAACCATCACTCCACACACAACATTAAAAAAGGAAAAAAAAGAGGGAGACAAAAAATAGAGGTGACATTCATGCACGATCCATGTTGCACAACATTCATAAGATGCTCATGCACAACTCCCCTCTTTCATTTTATCATTTTTGCATTGTTTAGGTGATCATAGACATCTGTTATATAACATCACATCTCATGATGCATCTTCATCACATGAATCATACGATATCCAAAGGAACTGTCATGCTTTAATGTAAGTCGGTTTTGAGTTTTTAAGTTCTTAAGTACCTCACACCATAAGCATAAGATTATGAATGCTCATATAACATGCTCTTCATGAGCATATAATTCCATTCACATAGTTTACAGACACACACAACTTAGTGCATGTCACGGTCTATGGTGTGCTATCTTCACATAATGGGCTAAGTGCTCGTACATCTAAGGCACAATAGGAATTGTTATGTCCCATTTGCATGCCCTTAAAGTGGTGACCAGATGAGCACAATCATTCAGATATTGCTCAACTTGGACCAACGTGTCCCACAATGTAATGCCTTTAGTAAAGTTGGGACAATTAGGAATCAAATTCTAGGTCAGATCTCGTCATGCGATATTAACAAGGGACTGATGTGATGAAATCTCCAAGATCAGGCAATCAAACGATTGATTTAAGTTATTAGATGTCTTCATCACATCAATATTGAGACAGTTCATGTTTTGTCCCAAGATGATCGCAAACAAATGAGATTCGTTGTAGATAAGATAAATGGGTATGATCACATTCGCTCCATATATGACCAACAATTTTTAGATCCAATCCATCCATCTCATAGAACACAATGAGATAGTCTCTAGCTCAAATTTTAAGTTGATTTGACCCTAATGGATGAGATACAGCTGGTCAAGTTTCAACCATCCGCATTGGTCCAAATCATCCCAATCTGCGCTGCCCAATAAGGGCATCCATGTACAGATTTTCCATTGACTCAATAAAATACCATCATATCTATGTGGCTTGGCTAAGTCAGTGGCCACATGATCAAGGGAAACACATATGATGGACTATCATCATTTACATGATCATGCAGGCCACACGAATATGTGAACCCCATATGTTATACTAGTGGGTTGGACATATGGTGCCCACACCCTTGGAGGGTATGGGTGGGTCATATATGTCCAAACATGTGAAGTTAATTTCTAGCCATTATACACTTTCATTATTTAGGTTTATCTACACATACATCTATGATGTGTGGATGATCAATCAAAGAGGAATCATATGGGACCACTTTTTTAGATTTTCGAGATTTCGAGATTTTCAAAATTCTCATGTTAGGTAAGCGAAAAAACTCACCTCATAAGAGAATGGAAGAGAAAGTACAAAAGCGGAGAAAAATGAGGGGAGAGAGAGAGAGAGAGAGTTTCTCTCACTCCGCTACTTTCGTACGAACGCAGACCCAACGGTAGGTGTATATGTATGGCTTCCATGTGGGTGCCCCATAATTTAGATTTCACAAAAATTATCCGAGTTGTCCACCTTTCTCCTACTCTCCCAAGCATCCTCTCTATGTTCTCTATTTTGAGATCCGCTCATTGAGCATCCTTAGATCTTTATTAATGGTTGTAAAGCTCACTCAAATAGCACTGGAATTAAATGATTCTGGAAGCATTTGAAAGATAACTCAATAAGCTATTAAATGGGACTAATTTCGTGTCACTTTGACATTGTTTAGTTGCCCAGAATTGGCTACTAAAATATTGATGAAAATATAAAAAATAAATTATCAAATGACTTATGGCTAAATATAACCCTAAAAATTATAAATACTATGAATATAAGAGTCATTTGATTGATTCCCTTGGCCCTACAATGTAATTTGACAATTGATCCCATCAAACTATGAATCTAGTCAAGATAATTTGAATTGTTAAATTGATCTAGTCCTTGACTAACCAACTTGTGTGGCCATTTGGTTCCATCAATTCCACCCAACTTCAAAAACAATTCATCGTTGAGTTAAAGCCGATAGTTGTCCATTGTGATTATTCACCTTTGTAGTGTGTTTTGCTCAACTTTGACAGAAGTAAAGCCCTATATGTTGGATTAGCATATCGCTCCTAAGATGATGTCTGATATAACATGAATCCTTTTTCTGCTTCTTCATAATCCTCCATATTTGGGGGTTGACTTCAACTTTTTTAATAAGAGTGTATTTGCAGACATGAATGGTTGGAACATTAAACGTGGCTCCATTCGTCGTGATCAATAAGCTTTTAGTCATTGTCATGGAATCTTCTTCATTGTTGACTTTCGAATCTATGTACCTTGATCATTATTAGGCTGACACTAGGGTGTTCATCTACATAGAGTTTACCATTGTGATTGTAACATTGTCCATCTCTTTGACCATCCAATCGTTCATATTTGCTAATCCTTCAACCCTTTATATGTCGTTGTCCATCAATTGATCATCTTCTTTGAATAGGACTTTCTCTAATCTAGTTGTTATCCATTAGCAAAACCATCCATGGAGTCATCAAGCAAGGTAGCGGTGATTCCTCTTAGACAACCATATTTTCTATATGCATGTCTTTCTTAAGATCTCCATTTATAATGTATTGAAATGCATAGCCTTTTGATTATTAAATCAAGGCTTTGAAGTAAGTTTCTATCTCCTTCATGATTTCCTTGAAATTGTTTGCAGTCTCTTTCTTGATTGTTCTAATATCGGCCCTCTTGATTTCTCTTAAAATTTCCTCCCTCATCTTTTGAACCTTCTCGACTTTCACTAACATTTCAATGCAACAGTGTTTGTGAGTAGCAGACATATGGCTACTCTTATTCATAACATTAGATGGGTATTGATAAGGATGATCACAAGATACATAGAAAGATGAATAAGGATTGGATCAATATGGAGAATTGTAGTGAAGGTCAAGATAACTTGGATAAAAATAAAGTGACGAATATGGATATATAATCTTGGGAACGAAGATAAGGATGATTGTATGAGACTTATGAACATCTTGTTATCCATGACATCTCTAAGAAAGGATATGGGGATGAATTTTAGCTCAGGTTCAAGATCTAAGGGTTTGGAAGTTTGGGATAGGTTTTTTAGACGGAAAAAAAAGAAAAGGGATATGATGAGTTAGGAATATGGTTGGTTAAAGTTTTTAGTAGTATTAGGGAAATGGATATGGATAAGTGTTGGGTTGGGGTCTTGATGGATATCAAGGTAGAGAAAAGGGTTGATGAAATGAGTTTAGGGGAAAAAGGGAAAAGAAGTAGAACTTTCATTGGATGTTAGGAAAAATAGATAAAGGAATTATGAAGAGGGGAGAGGAAAGATTGAGGAAGAGTGAAATACATTTGAGGAAGGGAAAAAGGTTTGATGGAGTAATCTTGAAATGAGTTTACGGAAATAAGAAGATGAGAATACTTGGTGAAGAAAGAAAAAAGTTGGTATTTTTAAAAGGAAATGGAGTCATAGGTAAAAAGTAAAAGGGGAAGAGAAAATAAAGCAAAGAAGTTAAGGCTCAAATCTTCAAGGACAGAATTTACTCTCATGTCAATTAATACAACTCAGAGAGGATACAAATAGATGGAAGAAAGAAAAGTAAGATTGTAGGGAAGAACCTCAACAATGCCCTCGCTAACTAATGATTTGAAGAAGAAGAAAAAAAAAATTCTCTCTTAAATCTTCGATCGAATTAAAGAAATATCAAAATTCAAACAACTTTTATTTCAATTCATGATAATGCTTTTTATATTGGAGCGAGGTCTTATATAAACTTAAAACAAAAGAGAAACTTTAATAAAATATAAAATGACCAAAATTCCCTTAAATCTCATAGTCACCATATAGGTATTATATAAACTTGTCACATAAATGATATTAAAAATGCATAATCTCAAGCTTATTTGAGAGTTATCTCACTAGGTTATCAAATGAGACCAATTTCATATCATTCTAAAATTGTTTCATAGTCCAAAAGTAGCTCACTAAAATAGAGATAAAAATACAAAAATGAAATTCTTAAATGACACAAGGCTCAATCTAACCTTAAAAAATATAAACGTTATGGAACTAATAGCCATCTAATTGATTCCATTTGCCACATCATGTCATCTAACTGCGGATCTCATCAGACAATAGATAATCAATTAACATAATTTAGATGGTTAGATTGATCATACCTTGATGAGCCAACTTTTGTAGCCATTTGGTTGATTATGGTAGAAATCATGTACCCATCAGTTCTTAAATGTGAGAGATTATTTCAATATTAAGAGCAATTTGTTAGAGCGTAAGGGTATTCATGTTGTCCATCAATACCAACATCAACATTATGCATGTATATTATCTATAACGGATGAATAAATAAAATCATAAAAAGCTTTGATATTGTTGCAAAGTCTAACACCAAATCATATGAGTAACTTAAGTCATCCAAATGATAGGTTCCATTTTACATAACTTGCCAATAAAAAGAGATCCTAACATATATCACTATTGTAAGACCCGTATCCCAACCCGTACCATTTTGTAGGCTTCCGCGGTCCTCCCGGTCGAATTCCGACGACCCGCAATTTGTAACCAGCATTTGCACTAACCTTAAGTCGTATCCCGTATTCCAAAGTCGCTCGACCCGAGACTTGTATCATTGCGACCACGCCATCGCCACGGTTCTAATACCGCGTATTACGTGCCGAGGTGATACCTAGCCAGAAGATGTGGGCCGCGTTCAGTTCGAGAAAAACGCTGCGCATTTGTAAACCCGAGACAATCTTTCAAATCAATTACATCACATTCCATCAATCACCCATCCCCAAGTACAACCACCCCTTCCCTAAAGTTAACTCTCTCTTACAACCCATACATGTCAAGTATACATCCATCACCCATCACCCATCTCTCACCCATCACACCCATCCCTCTCTCTCTCTCTCTCTCTCTCTCTCTCTCTCTCTCTCTCTCTCTCTCTCTCTCTCTCTCATCTCTCTCTCTCCCATTCTCTCAAGCAAGAGAGAACAATCATCCATGGCTTCTCAAGGGAAGCTAGTGTGGCCACCTTCCTACCTCCCATCTCTACCATCCAATGATCATCTCCACCGTTGAAATGCATCCCTTGGAGCTCTAGGATGCGTTGATGGAAGAAGAGGTTCAAGAAGATCAAAGGTGGGTGTTTGTATAGGCTTAGAACTCATGCTTTTGATGATGGGCCAAGTGAGGCCTACCGATTGATGGTATGGATCTCACTTTGGACCCTAGATGTGGCCAATGGCCCATTATGATTCTCATGATCATTCCATGATGGGGCCAATCTCCGTGGACCCCATCATAATATTTACTTTCTAGATTTAAAGAGGTCATCTAGGCCTTTCATTTTGGTGGAGAGGTAATCTCCACCGTTGATTTTTAATTTGGTGAGCCCACATTTATTGGGACTCACTTGATGTATGATTGGATGTATGGAAGGGAGGGCTCATAGTAGCGGAGCCCTCCATCGCACAAGTCCCTTGCTCTCTCTCTCTCTCTCTCTCCCTCTCTTTTTCATTTTTTATGTGATAATGTGGCTATTAGGCCCACCCAGATGTACCCCACTTGATGTATGTCTTATCCTCACCATCCAGCCATTTGGTGGCCCACTTGAGCAGGGCCCACCTTAAACATGTGTTATGCCCAACCGTCCAGCATCCAGTGACGCTGGACGTGAACAGAAAGCAAAAATATTAGCTTGATTCAACAAGCTTTTGGGTGGACTACTCATGTAGGCCCCACCTTGATGCATGGATTTAATCCACACCGTCCATCTTATTTCCCAACTCATTTTAGGCGTTGAGCCGAAAAATGATGCTGATCCGATTTTCTAACAGGCCTTAGCATAGAAAATAAGGATTTCTACCGTTCAAGGCTATTAGGACCCACATTGACGCTTCGATTCGCCAAAACATGTTGGATATTGGGTTCTTTTGAACGGTCTTGAACCATAGAATCCAATTGGTGGGGTGGATTCTCATGATGCGGGCCCCACCTAAGAAAAACCACAAGAAAATAAAAAAATAAAAAAATAAAAAATGTATGCATGCAGCAACAGGCGCTACTGCTGTCAGCAGCATCCTACACCTACGCTGCTGCACTGTGGACGGAAAAAGGGGCAAGACGTGGGTCCTAGCCGTGGGCCCCACCGTGGTGTGTGATGCACATCAACACCGTGCATTTAATAGGGCCCCATTCTGGCCGTGGGCCACCCCAACAATCAACCTTATGTGGAGCTCAAGTGGCCCACATCACAGATCAGTGATAATTGAACGTCTGTCATTGAAATCCTTTTGGATTCCATAGAAGTTTTGGATCATTATGAAATATGTTTTTCCTCTTCAGCTGGGTCTGTTTAACCTTATTAACAGATTGGATGGGAGATAAACGTGATGGTGGGCCCCACGTGGGACCCACCTACAGGAGGATTGGCTGGTGTACACATACAGCAACGTAATAGCTGCTGTATTGCCGTCCCATGCCATGTGGGCCCCATGCATGAGGTATGTGATATATCTATGTCGTCCAACTATCCATGTGGACCCCACCATGACGCATGTGTTGCATCCAAACCATTCAACCATTTTGAAAGATAATTTTAAGGCTTGAGACTAAAAATAAGACAGATCTAGGATTAGGTGGACCACATTATAAGAAACAGTGGGTTTGAACGTCCACCATTAAAACTCTTGGCGCTACCAAGATTGGACCTATATGATATTTGTTTTTCCTCTAAATTAAAGTCTTTTGTGACCTTATGAATAGGCTGGATGGGAAATAAACCCCATGGTGAGGCCCACTAGAATTTAACCGTGGAAATCATTATCACCACGGTTAGATACAATATGGTCCAGTTGATCTTTTAATATGATTCAGTTGCATGTGTGTGTGTGTGTATTGATTTCTAAATAGATGAATTGTGTTCGGCTCATTTAACTCAGCCCATTCAACTTAGCCCATTTGACTTGGCCCATTTGATTCGGCCCATTGTTTCGACCCATTGTTGAGGCCCACCTTGATATATATGCGGCCCATGTGATGCGGCCCATTTAATGTATTTAAGTCCCATGGGTTGAGGCCCAAAGGGATGTATATAAGATCCATTGCAATGTCTGATTCCACCATATTTTCTATACTGATGTTTATGGTAGGCCGTGCCTTGGGAGCAATGATGGTTTGACGTCCACATTGTAAAAATAATGTTGGTTAGATGTCCACATTGATGGGCAATGATGGTTAGATGTCCTCATTGTGATATTCCCTTAGGCCTTGTTAGGCCCATTCGCACCATTCTCTAAGTGGGTTAACCCAAATAAGTGAGCTCTATTCGTCATAGACGAATGGCTCTGTGCCATAAGATTTGATATAACCACAGCCGTGGGCCAATCTTTATATTATAGTTAATCGGTCTCTCATCTATGGAACCCACCTTGTCTATATGTCGATTGTATAGGTCGATTCCGATTGTCATGACCGACTGCCCATTCTGATTGACGTGACCGATTTGCTGATTCTGATTATCGATCGATTTCAATTGTCATGGTCGATTGCCGATTAGCGATCGAGGCCGATTCAATGATTCCGATTGTCGAGGCCAATTGTATAGGCCGATTCCGATTGTCGAGGCCGAGTATCGAGGCCGATTCTGATTTGTCGAGACCGATTGTATAAGCCGATTCCGATTGTCAAGGCCGAGTATCGAGGCCAATTCTGATTGTCGAGGCCGATTGTATAGGCCGATATCTCAACAGTCCAATGTGGATAGACATTGTAAGACCCGTGTCCTAGTCCGTACTGTTCCGTTAGCTTCCGCGGTCCTTCCGGTCAAATTCCGGCAACCTTCGCACCGTATTCGGTGTTTGCGCACGATCCTAAGCCAGGTCCCGCGCACCGACGTCGGCTCGATCTGAAACTTATGTCTTGACGATCGCGTCGTCGCCGCGGTTCCAACGCCGTGACTTGCGCACCGAACCGATACCCAGGTAAGAAGATGCCGATCAGCGTTTATTCCGAAGAAACACCGCGCGTTGCGGATTTCGAGGGAATCTCTACACAATTAGTCCCACTAATTAACCATAAATGCAACCATACCTCAAAGTACTTCACCCATTCCCTCTTTTTCCAAAAGTCCACCATCTTTCCACCTCACCATTCCTCTTTTCTCATTTTCAACCTCAACCATCCCTCTTCTCCACCAATTTCAAACTAAACCATACCTCTCATCACTTCTTTCTTACAACCATCACTCCACCCATCCCTCCACCCATTATTTCTATCTCTCCCTCTCATTCTCTAGCAAATTTTCCAAATCCCATGAGAAATTTCACTCATCCAACACTCCTCTCTCAACTTCAAGTGTGGCCCACCCTCTCATCTCCAATCTCAACCATTCATCCTTCATCAATCTCCATTGAAAGTGAAGGTAAGGAGCTAAGGAGTCCAAGGGAGCAAGGAGAAGGAAGATAAGGTGGGTGTTTTTCCATTAATTTAAATTTTAGGGCCCACTTGTTGGTGGGACCCATTTGGATGTATGTGATTTAATCAAGAGGGCCCATAGTGGCGGGGTTCCTCTATCTCACCGTGTATCTCTCTCTTTATCTCTCTCTCATTCTTTCTCTGTAATGGTGTGGATCCCACCGATAAGCGTTACATCTCCCCCGTCCATCTACATCAGACGGTGTGGCCCACTTTATTATAGGTGATGATCCGCACCCTCTACTGTTGGGATGGGTCCAATGCATCTTTTTATATGTATATATATATATATATATATATGTATGTTATATTTTATATAACATATGTATATAATATATAATATAATATGTACTTATATATATATACAATATAAGGTAAATATTAATGTATATGTATATATATATATATTGGTGGGCCACATTCACGTGGGACCCACCACATTTTTGTGAATATATACAAACCGTCCAGCGTCCCTGGACGCTGGACGTTGCAACAATGAACCTTAAAAAAAAAAAAAGAGAAGAAAGGAGTGGTGGGCCACTCATGCAGGCCCCACCTTGATGTATATGTAAGATCCGAGCCGTCCATGTTGTTCCTCAACTCATTTTAGGCGTTGAGCCGAAAAATGAAGTTGATCCCATTTTCTGGCGGGCCGTACCATAGGAAACAGTGTCCCTACCTTCGGTTTACTCCCTAAGGCTCCTGTACATCTGGAAAAGCTCAATATTGGACTCTATGGGTTGGTATCAAGCCACCGAGACCAATGGATGGAGTGGATCGTACTGAAGCGGGCCCCACCTAGGAAAAACCGTGAAAAATCTCTTTTTCAAAAAAAAAAAAAAAGAAAGAAGCAGCAGCGCTGCTGCCGCTGCTGCTGCCACTGCCGCAGACGGCTGACGGACGGACGAGCTGGGGCTCATGGCCCTAGCTGTGGGCCCCACCTTGATGCATTTCTTCCATCCAAACCGTGCATTTGATGGGTCCCCATAGTTCAGCCGTCCACCCCAAAATTCAGCTGTATATGGAACTCCGGTGGGCCACATCATTTAAAATCATGTGAAGACATGCCAAAACATATAAAATCATTTGGCGGGGCCTACCTGAGTTTTGGATGTTGCTGAAACTTGGTCTGTACCGTCATTTAGGTGGGACCCACATAATGAATGGGGATTGTGAATCACATCTCGGTGGGCCCCAAAACAAAAAAATCTAAAAAAAAAAAAAAACATTTCAAGCATACCCAAGTCTCGGGCGGGCGGCCAAGAGGCGGGGACCCACGGCTCCATCCGTGGGCCCCACCTGATGTATATTTTGTATCCACATCGCCCATTTGGTGGGCCACTATTTGACCTGGACCCTCCTCAAAAATCAGGCCAATCCAACGCTCGGGCGGCCCACATCACAAGAAACAGTGTGAATTGAACTCTACCATTGAAACCCCTTTCTGGGTCCACAGAAGTTCCAGATCAAGCTGAAATTTGTTGTTCCACTTCTCCCTGGCCCGTGTGACCTTATGAACGGAGCGGATGGAAGATAAACGCTATGGAGGGCCTCGCATGGGACCCTTCCCTGCTGCACGTGAATGTGCAAGTGTGTGCACGTGTGTATGCATGTGGGTGTGTGTGCACGTGTGTGAGTGTGTGTGTGTGGGCATACATACATATCTATATATGTATATACATATATATGTGTATATATATATAATATTATATTATTATTATATATACTATTGTATATGTTTACATATAATAATATTATATAATATATATATATATATATATGATGGTGGGCCTATATGGGCCCCACTATGATGCAAGTGTTACATCCAAGTTGTCCAACCATATGGCCGTTGTTGAGGCCCACCTTGGTATATACATAAGGCCCATGTGATTCGACCCATTTAACATATGTAAAGGCCCATGGGTTATGGCCCATTGCAATGTACATAAGGCCCACTAATGCGGCCCACTTGACTTATATAAGGCCCATATGAGATGGCCCATTTGATGTATCCTGAGCACTATGGGTCGAGGCCCAATGAGATGTATATTAGTCCATTGCGATGTGTGATTTCCTATGGTTTGTGTAATGGTGCTTTATGGCGGGCTAAGCCTTGGGAACAATGTTGGTTTGACGTCCACATTGTAAAGACAATGTCGGTTAAATGTCCGCATCATGATTCTCCCTAAGGCCCATTAATAGGCCCATACCTGTAGTATATAGGCCGTCCAGGCCCTTCTTCATTTTGATCAAAGCCCATCACCACATAACATGTTTAGTATAGATTCATGATTCATGATCATTCGCATCATATGTATGCCTGATGTGAGGAGTGACCGATCATAGCATATGCCTTTGGGCGAACTGTTTATGGCCCTGAGCGACCGAGTTGCCCCATATGAGTGCATGGTACATACAGACTGTCATGACTGATAGTGTGACTCATGCACTTGCATTTGTGTGATTGTAGTTACTATATGCCCTAGCGACATCAGGGCCATAGCCTCCACAGACACATCGTGGATGGCTGGGTTGGATACCGGAAAATGTTTGGTTCTAGCATACGGGCGCTATAGATGTCCCTGGGTGAAAGTCCCTAAACCCGATGGTACCAGAGGATGACTCCAACGTCGAGACCGAGTGGATATACGAGCGCATGAAGGCCGAATACCAGGAGGCCGTGTCTCCCACTGTGTCGTGGTCAGTTGGAAAGGGATGTGACCTTACCCGCCTGAGCGTCGGGAGCATTACTAGGCTGATTTTGACCAGCTCGTGAATGGATCCGCTATCGATGTGCCGAATAGGTATTGGCAGACTATTGGCCAGGCGGATAGTGAGGTTTCTTACGCTCACTTGGACTGTGCGGCTAGGAGAGCGACAGTGCCACTTGGAGTGTATTGAACCCCGGTAATTATCCTGAATGAGAACTGTACTGATACATGTTGAGGATTGGCATGCTTGAGTCGCATTTCACATCGCATGGCCGTGTTTTGGCCGATGGCATTCATATCTTGCACCGCATAGCCTTGGTACGGCTGATTGCATTCATGTGCTCATTACCATGTTTCCACATCACTCTGACCTTGCATTTTGAGTACGTTTATATTGCGCACACACTTACACCACCCTCTAAGCTTTCCATAAGCTTATGCACGATTGATGCGTGCAGGTGACGTCAGGACGCAGTCACAGCCATAGTCTCATTGTAGTTGGAGCGTGCAGCTGAGCTTCTGGAGTTTGCTTCTTTTGTTACATTGTATTTTCCCTTTTGTCGCATTGTACTAAAAAGTTTTTGATCATAGTGGATTTTGTGGTGGTGTTCTTGTGGTTATTAGTTGTGGGTTATGCTTGTGTTATGCTCATTATGAATCAGATTGATGATTTGATATCCTCCTTGTAGTTTCCCAGGAGCGGTCCCGGGTGAGTGGGTGCGGGGATCCGAGAATGGGGTTCTACGGAGGTGTCGGCGCCGGATTCGGCGATCGGGAATTTTGTGAGCCCGGTTTCCGAGTTCGGGCGTGACAGAAGCCTTGTTCTTAAAGACCCATAATTGAATTTTGGGTATCCGTCAGGTTTTTAAATCTAAGTTTCTAGTTGAGTTCAAGTCAAATAAGAGCATTCACATGGTTAGACCCATTGTCGAGACCTATGTGATGTATATGCAACCCGTAGTTGAGGCCCATTGTGATGTATATTCAGCCTGTGTGATGTATATGCAGCCCGTATTTGAGGCCCATTGTGATGTGTATTCAGCCCGTGTTTAAGGCCCAATGTGATGTATATGAGGTCTATTGTGATGCATTTGAGGGCCAAACAATGGAGCCCATTGTGATGTATGTTAGGCCCATGTGAAAGGCCCATCGTGATGTGTATTAATCTCTTAAGC
Source organism: Magnolia sinica (assembly GCF_029962835.1). Taxonomy (NCBI): domain Eukaryota; kingdom Viridiplantae; phylum Streptophyta; class Magnoliopsida; order Magnoliales; family Magnoliaceae; genus Magnolia; species Magnolia sinica. The sequence continues at coordinate 88,872,681 of NC_080576.1, read as the reverse complement.
GAGGCCCATGGTGTTATATATATTAGACCCTTGTGTGAGGCCAAGAGTCCCCAATGATGTTTATGTCACGCCCTAAATCCAGAAATCGGATTTATAGGAATCCCGATCACCGAATTCGGTGCCGACAGCTTCCGTAGTATCCCATTCTCAGCTCCTAGCGTCCATACGCCAGATTTCGATCCTGTGATCCTACAAGGAGGATTTTCTAATGTACATTTAACTTATAATAAGCATAACCACAAGTATACCCAAATCACAAAGGTAACATCATCATCATATATCCACTAATATAATCATTTGAATACAATGCTGAAATGGAAATACAGATATATTGAAAATCAAAGCTCTAGAAGACCGCTGCACACTCCAAGCTCAATGCTGCTGCAACCCAACATCACCTGCACGCATCTATCGTGCATAAGCTTATAGAAAGCGTAGAGGGTGGTGTAAGTGTGTGCACAAGGTAAGTGCCAAGTATTCAATACAATTCCATTATCATACAATACCGAAAATACTGGTAATCCATAAATCTTACATTATCGGAATAAGCAAAGATACTAGCAAGATCATGAATTATCTGAGTAAGTAGAAATACTGACAAGAGCAGGAATTATCAGAGTAAACAGAAATACTCACAAGATCATAAATCATACGATAACAGAGTAAGCGGAAATACGAACAAGTCCATGAGCCAATCAATATCAGACTACACAATATATAATAGCTACGCAAACGAGGAATCATAAAGAGCCAAATATCAAATGTCGAGAATGCAATAGGGTATATAATTCCTTATGTGTTCACAAATACGTCAGCCATATCTAGACCATATAAATGCAGAAGCAGAGTAACCCAAGATGTCGTATGTCGCGGATGTAATGCAATATACGGTGCAAAAGAAATGACCAAACCGGAGTGTGAAGTCGGGATAATAGTACGTAGTATCGCACGCTATGGGGTCCATCACAAGGACTTCTATCCAAACCAGTCTCATACCTAAATTTGGATAGCTAGGTTGAATGTGGTAAACTCCTGATATCAGGTTAGTCGCGCGCCCCAACCGAAATCCTGGCCATTGCGAAGGCACACGTAACAACTAGTTGCGTACCACCAACCCGAGTAGATAGTGAATGAATGAATGCATGAATGAGTATGCAACTCCTGCTCACTAAATCCACATATCAGACGGTTCATCTCTGGGATCATCACCGGGTCTAGTACACTCCAAATGGCACCGCCGCTCTCCCAGGCGCATCCAAGTGAGCGTAAGAAACCTCACTATCCGCCGACCAATATTCCGCCAATACCTATCCGGCATGTCGATAGCGGACCCATTCACGAGCTGGTCAAACTCGGCCTAGTATTACCCCTACCCTCGGGCGGGTAAGGCTACACCCCTCCCAACCGACCACGACACGGTGGGAGACGCGGCCTCCGGTATTCGGCACTCGGCGCTCATGTATCTACTCGGTCCTCAACGTTGGGGCGTCTCCTGGCCACGGAGGTTTAGGGATTTTCACCCGGGGACATTTATGGCGCCCGTATGCTAGAACAAAACATTTCCGATGTCCCATTTGGCCATCCATGATATGCCCGTGGAGGCTACGACCCTAATGTCGCTAGGGCGTACAAGAATCATAATACGAGATGCATGAGTCATACAATCCAGTCATGCATCAATCCTGCGCACACCGCGTGCTCATGTGAGATAACCTCCGCCTATTAGGGAGTCTCATAACAACATGCTCAATGAAATATGCAATGATCAACCACATCTCATAACAAACATGCGGATGATGCGTATGGGCATGTATCATGATGCTATTCTGTCACATACTCATAATCGGTATCAAACCGGCATCGACAATCGACCTCGACAATGTGGACATTTAACCAACATTGCCCCCAAGGGATGGCCCTCATGGATCCTAACATATAGTGGACCCATGGCCCCACAAAGGGCCTGATATACAACACCGTGTGCCTCAATCAAGAGCTTAATACACATCACGATGGGCCTTTCACATGGGCCTAACATACATCACAATGACTCCATAGCCTAGCCCTCAAACACACCACAATGGGCTTCGTACAATCATAATGGGCCGCGTCACATGGGGCTAATACGCATCACATGGGCTACATATACATTACAATGGGCCACGTCCATGGGCCTTTATAAATCATAGTGGGCTTCAACCTACGGACAGAATATACATCATAATCGGAATCCACAATCGGCCACGATGATTGGCCTTGATCGATAATCGGCCAATCGACCACAACAATCATAATCAGCATCGATAATCGAATCGGCAATTGGCCACGACAATCGAATTGATCAATAATCAGCCTCGTTGATTGGTCGAACATGGCCTATAGGAAGGTCACAATATGAACATTCAACCATCATCGCCCATCAAAATGGACATTTAACCCACATTGCTCCCAAGTAGTGGCCCATGTAGAGTCAAACATAAGGTGGGCCCAAATATCCAACAGGTGGCCTCAAATAGTCATCATAGGTGGGCCTTACAGACACAGCACGTGGGCCTACGCATCACCGTGGGTCGATACATTGGGCCGCACCATTAGCCTAATATGAACATCACGGTGGGTCGCATCATTGGGCCGCATCAATGGGCGCTAATCCAACAAGTGGGCGGCATAAATGAGCCAGAAATACATCTCGATGGGCCTCATAACATGAGTAGGAATATTTCACAATGGCCTCACTAAATGGGTCGGAAACACATCTCAATGGGCCACGACGTATGGGCTGAGTATATATCACAATGGGCCACGACCCATGAGCCGCAACCCGTGGGCCTCAAATACAAGTGGGCCACATTAATGGGGCCCATATATAAACCTCAGGTGGGCCCTGCTCATGGGCTTCAAATACATAATATGTGGGCCCTACCCATGGGTCTTATACGCATCAAATGGGTCACGCGTCATGGGCCCAATACATGTCACAATAGGCCTTGCATCAATGGGCCGCACTAATGGGCCTCGTACACATCAAGTGGGTTGTATCAAATAGGCAGCACTAATGGGCCTCGACCCATGAGCCCTGATATATATCATAATGGGGTGCCTACCCTGGATGGTGTGGATAAAAATACATCCAAGTGGGCCTGACAAATGGGCCACAACATACATCAAAGTAGGCCTCATAACATGGTCATACATACATCAAATGGGACACACCAATGGGCCCCATGTATATCAAATGGGCCACACTCAAATATAAGTGGTGATAATGATTTCCACTACTAAAATTTTCAAGGCCCGCCATAACATTTATTTCCCATCTAATCTAATCATAAGGTCTCAAGATTTCAAAGATACCCGTTCAATCCTCACCGTGCACTATGGTCCACTTGATAAATAAATCTATCTTATTTTCGTCCCAAACCTTAAAAAAAGGATCATTTTCCAAAAATGGTTGGACGGTTGGATGAAACACATGCATCATGGTGGGTCCCATAGGGGTGGAAGGTATAGATAAGTCACATGTTCCATGATGGAGGTCCACAATTGTGGACACAACACATACATAAATAGGTCTTAAGTAAGACCCACCAAAATGTTTATTTTCCACCCAACCTAGGGCCCAACATACTGTCCATCCAAACTGGGGCCAACATGATGTTTATCTTCCATCCAAACTAGTCATAGGGTCACATGGGCCTAGGGCCCACTGTAATATTTATTTGCAATCCAATCTATTCATAAGGTCACATGGACCTTAGGCCCACTGTAATATTTATTTGCAATCCAATCTATTCATAAGGTCACGTGGACCTTGGGCCCACCATAATATTTATTTATCATCCAACCTGGGCCACTATAATATCTATTTGCATCCAACCTGTTGATAAGGTCTTATAGACCTGGGGCCCACTACAATATTTATTTTTCTTCCAACCTGTTGATGGGGTCACACGATCATGGAACCCACTGCAATGTTTACTTGCATCCAATCTGTTGATAAAGTTACATGGGCCAGGGGCCCACTGCAATGTTTACTTGCCATACAACCTGTTTATAAGGTCACGTGGACTGAGCCACTGTAATGTTTATTTGTCCACCAAACTTTTGGTATGGTTATGTGGTCCTGGGGTCCACCATGATGTAGTTCACAAATCCAACCCATTCATTGTGTGTGTCCCACCAATTTAAGGGTCCAAACCGAGTTTCAGGTGGATCCAAGCTGCGTGTGGACCCCAGCAGTTGATTCCATGTGTCTTGGCATACCACCGCATGAAAGGTGATGGTGTGGGCCATCCAAGAACTTTTTATGGCTGATTTTTGGAACCAACGCATCATACAAGGGGACCTATTAAATGAACGGCATGGATGTAGAACATACATCATGGTAGGGTCCACAATTGGGGCCAAGGGGGCCCTCCCTATTTAACGTTGGATGTCCAGACTCCTCTGGACGTCAAGGTATATACATGTATATTTATTATTATTTTTTTCTTTTATCCTAGGTGGGACCCACATTAACCAGATCTACTCCGTCCATTATATGTGTCCCATAAAATTAGAGGTCCAAACCAAGTTTCAATCACATCCAAAACTCAGGTAGGCCCCACCAAATGATTTTATATGTTTAGGCATGTTTTCACATGATTCTAGCTGATGTGGCCCGCCTGAGTCCCGTATAAGGCTGATTTTTAGGATGGACGCCTGGTTTGTAGGGACCCATCAAATTCATGGTGTTGATGGCCGTGAGCCCCAGCCCGTCCGCTCGTCCGTCAGCCGCAAGCAGCGCCTGCTGCGTGCTCTGACAGCAACAGCTGCTGCTGCTTTACCTTTATTTTATTTTATTTTATTTTAATGATTTTGGGAAATTTTATAGGTGGGGCCCTCATTAGGAAAATCCGTCCCGCCCATTAGCTTCTACCACTCAAGACAAGCCAAACAAGACCAATTACAGCATATTTGACAAATAAAAACATCAAGATGGTTTCTTTAACGGTAACCACTACTATTTCCTATGGTATGGCCCGCTTGATTGTCAGATCAGTCTCCTATTTTGGATCAACGTCTAAAATGAGCTAAGAAACGGAATGGATGGCATGGATTATCTATATACATCAGGGTGGGGCCTGCATAAGTGGCCCACCCCAAACTTTAAAAGAAATATTTTTTTTGTTAGCTGTTAGTACCCGCCCCTGTCAGTACACGCACTCCGTGTTAGCCTTCCCTATCACGTCCAGCGTCTTTGGACGCTGGACGGCATGGATGAACACGGACATCATGGTGGGTCCTGCATGTATCGTGGCCCACATTTCATCAAGGTAGGTCCCACATCAACGTGGCCTACCTGATTTGAATCCGTCAGATACTTGTATTTTTTTTTCTGCCACCGTAAGGTAGAGTCCACATGACTTGGGCGGTTTGGATAAGACATACATCAAGGTGGGGTCCATCTGAGTGGGCCATACATCACACAAAAAAATGAGAAAGAGAGAGAGAAGCACCCACCTTAGATCTTGGACTCCTTCCACCAATGTGATCTAGAGCTCCAAAGGAACAAAATTCAATGGTTGAGATTGATTTTAGAGGGTTGGATTTAGGGGTGGAGAGCTTGCAAAAGGGTAGGAAATGGAGAGCTCTAATGGACATTGGGAGCTCTCTCTCTTGCTAGGAAATAAGAAAGAAAGAGGGAGGGAGAGAGATAAGAGAGAGAGAGTAATAAATGCATGTCATAATGAATGTAAGGGAGGGGGTTAGGGGTCTAGACTAGCTATAGGTGGCTAGGGGTCTAGACTAGCCATAAGTGGCTAGAAAATTATGAGGATGATGATGTCATGCATGCATAAGGTGGCGTGCCATGCCATAGGTGGGTCCCACATATGCGATCAAGGTTCAAATAAAGCACGGCCTACATCTTTTGATGTACATCTCGGATTGTCATACGAGACGCGGCGTTGGAACCGCAGCGACGATGCGGTCGCAATGACATAGGTCTTAGGTCAAGATGACTAGAAATTATGGGATGACACTCAAGGTCGCATGCAAATGCTATTTACGTATCGCAGGTTACCGGAATTCGACCGGGAGGACCGCAGGAGCCTATGGAATGGTACAGGCTAGGATACGAGTCTCACAATGTTAACCGGGTTCTTAGTTAAGTCCATTCATAGCCCGTACTGTTCTGCCAGCTTCTGCTGTCCTCTCGGTCAAATTTCGGTGACTTGCGATCGGTTATCGACGTTTGTGCGTGACCTTGAAATGTGTCCTGTATATCTGAGTCGGCTCGACCAGAGACTTGCACCAGTGTGATCGCGCCGTCGCCGCAGTTCCGATGTCGCGTCTTGCATACCGATCCGGTACCCTAGCAGGGGGATGTGGACCCGCGTTCAGTTCGAGAAAAAATATCGCGCGTTGTAATCCCAAGAGAATGTCCCATCAATCATATCAAAAGTCAAGTACTCCATCCTATCAAGTCAAGTATAAGCAATCATCCCCCTCTTACATCACCCTTATCTAAAGTCAACTTTTCTATCACCTCACCATCTCTCTCCCTTCACTTCTCTTACATCACTTCTTCTCTCATCTCTTTTTTCTCCAAGCAATCCCTCCATGGAGCAACCCACGTCTATGACTCCCATGAGAGAGCTAGTGTGGCCCACCTCCCTATCTCCCATCTCCACCATCTAAGGATCATCTCCACCATTGAAGTTGTCTCTTTGGGGCTCTATCATGCATTGGCAGAAAACGAAGAAGAGATCTCGAGGTGGGTGATTTTCTTTTGTGTAGATTTTGATCTTTGGATCATAGTGGGTGCTCTATTAAGCCTAGATTCTCTTTTTTTAATGAAGGGCCAAGTAAGGCCTACCGATTGATGATATGGATCTCACTTTGGACCCTAGGTGTGGCCGATGGCCCACCTTGATCCACATGATCGTTCCATAATGGGGCCATTCTCCATAGACCCCATCATGATGTTTATATTCTTTGCATAGCTAGAGGTCATCTAAACCGTCCATTTTGAGTGGAGGAGGAATCTTCACTGTTGATCTTTGATTTGGTGGGCCCACATGTATTGGGACCCACTTGATGTATGATTGAATGCATGGATCGAAGGGCCCATAGTGTCGGGGCCCCTCCATCGCACGTGTGTCTCTCTTTCTCTCTCTCCCTTTCTTTTCATTTTTGTTTTGTGATAGATGGTCGTGTGACCCACTCGGATGGACCCTACCTTGGTGTATATTTTATCCACACCATCCGTGCCTATGGTGGTCCACCAAGACAATGCATCTGAAGGTAAGGCCCACCTTGATATGTGGTATCCAAAACCGCAACAGTGTACTGACAAACAAAAAAAAATGTTTAGATATAAAGGTTTTGGAGAGGGCCACTTATACAGGCCCCACCTTGATGCATGTTGTTAATCCACGCCATCCATTCCATTTCCGAGCTCATTTTAGCCGTTCAATCGAAAAATGAAGCTGATCCGATGTTCTAGCGGGCCATAGCATAGGAAACAGTGTTTTAACCTTTGAAACCCACCTTGATGTTTTTACTCGCCAAAAACACACTACATATTGGGCTCATTTGGACGGTCTTAAGCCCTGGAATCCAATGGGTGGAGTGGATCCACCAGAAGCGGGCCCCACATGTGAAAAACCTCAATAAAACAAAAAAAGGAGAGTGCATGCCACTACAGCAGGCGTTGCTGCTGTCAGCAACATGCGCAGGCGCTACTCCGCCGGCGAGCAGATGGTCAGACTAGCCAGGGAGCACGGTCCCATATGTGGGCCCCACCGTGATGTGTTTTGCATATCCACGCCGTCCATTTTGTAGGCGCTTAGGGCAGTGGGCCGCCCTCCAAATTTCAGCCATATACGTGGCTCAGGTGGCCCACACAGTAAGAAATAGTGGGATTGAATGTCTGCCATTGGAACCCATTTGAGGTTTTTACATAAGTTTTGGATTAATATGAAATTTATTTTTCCTTTCATTCAGGCCGTCCAGCGTCTCTGGACGTTGGACGCTGCCACTACACGGCTTCACACACACACACGTATATGTATATATGTATATATAATACATATAATATATTATATTATATATTATATAATTACTGTGGTTGGCCACTGCTACATGAGACCCACCTGTTTCATCCATGCCATCCGTTTATATGGGACCCACCTGTTTCATCCATGTCGTCCGTCTATATGGGACCCACCATGATGCATGTGTTGCACCCAAACCAGCCAACCTTTTTGGGCAAGCTCATTTTAACGCTTGAAACGAAATAAGACAGATCTATTTATCAAGTGGACCGATCTATTTATCAAGTGGACCACACGGCAATGTGAGCATTAAAACGTCTACCACTGAAATCACCTTGGTATGTACATAAGGCCCATTTGAGGAGGCCCACCTTAATGAATTTGTGGCCTGTTGTTGAGGCCCACCTTGATATTTATAAGGCCCATTTGAGGAGGCCCACCTTGATGTATTTATGGCCTGTTGCTGAGGCCCACCTTGATATTTATGAGGCCCAATGTGATGTATCTGTGGCCATCCATTGAGGCCCATCTTGATGTGATGCATAATGGACCCATGTGAGAGGCCCATTGCGATGTACTTGAGACCCATGGGTTGTGGCCCACTGTGATGTATTCGGGGCCCATAGGACGTGGCCCATCCGATGTATATAGGCCCATGTGATGCAACCCATGTGATGCGTATTAGACCCATGTGACGCGGCCCATTATGATTGTACGAAGCCCATTGTGGTGTGTTTGAGGGCTAGGCTATGGAGCCATTGTAATGTATGTTAGGCCCATCGTGATGTGTATTAAGCTCTTGAGTGAGGCCCATGGTGTTGTATATTTGTCCCTTTTATGAGGTCATGGGTCCACTATATGTTAGGATCTATGTGGGCCATTCTTTGGGGGCAATGTCAGTTAAATGTCCACATTATCGAGGTCGATTGTCGATGCTGGTTATTGATATCGATTATGAGTATGTGACAGCATAACATTATGATACATGCCCACACGCATCATCTGCATATTTATTATGAGATGTGGTTGATCATTGCATAGGTCATTGAGCATATTGTTATGAGACTCCCTGATAGGCAGAGGTTATCTAGCATAAGCGCACGGTATGCATAGGATTGATGCATGACTGGTTTGTATGACTCATGTACCTTGCATTATGATTACTGTATATCATAGCGACATCAAGGTTGTAGCCTCAACAGGCATATCGTGAATAGCCAGATGAGACACCAAAAATTTATTCTAGCATCAGGTTGCCATAGATGGCCCTGGGTGAAAATTTCTAAACCCTCTTGGTACCAGAGGACGCCCCAACGTCGAAACCGAGTGGATATATGAGCGCTAGAGTGCCGAATACCAGGAGGCCGCGTCTCCTACTGTGTCGTGGTCGGTTGGGAGGGGGTTTGGCCTTACCAGCCCGAGAGTAGGGGGCATTACTTGGCTGAGTTTGACCAGCTCGTGAATGGGTCCGCTATCAACGTGCTGGATAGGTATTGGCAGACTATTGGCCAGGTGGATAGTGAGGTTTCTTATGCTCACTTGGACTGTGCGGCTGGGAGAACAGCAGTGCCATTTGGAGTATACTAAACCCCGGTGATGATCCCAGAGAGGAACCGTACTGATATGTGGACTTATTGAGTAGGAGTTGTATACTCATACATTCATTTCATTCACTATCCACTCGGGCTGGTGGTGCGCAACTAATTGTTATGTACCTTCGTATGGCCAGGATTTCGGTTAGGCGCACGACTAACCTGAGATCAAGAGTCTATCATATTGGGTCTGACTATCTAAATTTAGGTATGAGACTGGTTTGGATAGAAGCCCTTTGTGATAGACCCCTTAGCCTGCAATACTACGTACTATCATCCCGACTTCACACTTCAGCATGGTCATTCCATTCGCACCGCATATTGCATTACATCCGTGGCATATGGCATTTTGGATTATTGTGCTTCTGCATTTATGTGGTCTAAGTACGGCTGACGCTATTCGTGAACTCATCATGAATTGCATATTACATCGCATCCTCGACATCTGATATTTGGCTCTTTATGACTCCTCATTTGCATAATTGTCCTATATTGCGTATTCTGATATTGATTGACTCATGAACTTGTTCGTATTTTCGCTTACTCTGTTATCATATGATTATATTAGTAGATATGTGATGATGATGTTGCCTTTATGATTTGGGTATGCTTGTAGTTATGCTTATTATGAGATAAATGTACAAAAAAAATTCCTCTGTAAGATCCCAGGATCTGAATCTGGCGTATGGATGCTAGGAGCCAAGAATGGGGTACTACGGAGGCTGTCGGCACCGGATCGGCGATCGGGAATACTGATTATGAGTATGTGACAGCATAGCATCATAATACATGACCATATGCATCATCTGCATTTTTGTTATTAGATATGATTGACCATTGCATATGCCATAGTGTCGGTGGTTTATGGGACTCCCTGATAGGCAGAGTTATCCCACATGAGCGCACGGTATGCATAGGATTAATGCATGATTGGACTACATGACTCATACATTTTGCATTATGTGATGGTGATTACTATATGCCCTAGCGACATCAAGGTCGTAGCCTCCACAGGCATATCGTGGATGGTCAGATTGAACACAGGAAATATGTTATTAGCATTGGGCTACCATAGATGACCCTGGGTAAAAATTCCTAAAACCTCTTGGTACCAGAGGACTCCTCAACGTCGAGACCGAGTGGATATACATAAGCACCCGAGTGCCGAATACCAGCAGGCCGTGTCTCCCATTGTGTCGTGGTCAGTTGAGAGGGGGTGTGGCCTTACCCACCCGAGTGAGTAGGCATAGCTAGGCTGAGTTTAACCAACTCGAGGAATGGGTCTACTATTGACAAGCTAGGTAGGTATTGGCAGACTACTCACCAGGTGGATATTGAGGTCTCTTCCAATTATCTAGTTGTGCACTTCATGGGGCGGCGACAGGTGGCGTTGAGTGTACTAGACCCCGGTGATGATCCCAGAGAGGAACCATACTGATTCGTGGAGCATGAGTTGCATACTCATTCATTCATTCACTATCCACTCGAGCTGGTGGTGCGCAACTGTTTGTTATGTGTACTTTCACAATGGCCAGGATTCAATTAGGGCAGGCAACTGACCTGAGATCAGGAGTTTACCACATTGAATCTGACTATCAAAATTTAGGTATGGGACTGGTTTGGATAGAAGTCCCTTGTGATGGACCCCATAGCCTGCGATACTGCGTACTATCATCCCAACTTTACACTGCAGCTTGGTCATTTCATTCACACCACATATTGCATATTACATTACATCCTCGACATATGACATTTCGGGTTGCTACATTTCTGCATTTATATGGCCTAGATACGGCTACGGTATTCGTGAACTCATGGGGATTTGAATATTACATTGCATCATCAACATCTGATATTTGGCTTACTGTCTCCACATTGCATAGATGATATACATTGCTTCATCAGTATATGATATTATTTTTATTATATCTCTGCATCGCATAGCTTGGATAAGGCTGATGGTATTTATGGGTCCATCAGTATGTTTTCACATTACTCTGATATCGTATGATTTATGAACTTGCCAGTATTTCTGATATTGTATGATTTATGAGCTTGTCAGTATTTCCGCTTACTCTAATCATTCTGATATTGCTTACTTAGCACTTACCTTGTACACACACTTTCACCACTCACTAAGCTTTCTATAAGTTTATGCACGATAAATGCGTGCAGGTGGCATTAGGTTGTAGTAGCGTTGAGCTTGGAGCATGTAGCGGACCTCTGGAGCTTTGATTTTCGATTTATATATTTCCCTTTCAGCACTGTATTCAAATGTATTATATTAGTGGATATATGATGATGATGTTGCCTTTGTGATTTGGGTAAACTTGTGGTTATGCTTGTTACGAGTTAAATGTACATTGGAAAAATCCTCCTTGTATGATCCCAAGATCGGAATCTGGCGTATAGACGTTGGGAGCTGAGAATGGGGTACTACGGAGGCTGTCAACACTGGATTCGGCGATCGAGAAATTTGTGAGCCCGGTTTTCAAGTTTAGGGCGTGACAACTATCCCTTTCCTGTTAAAGATAGGCAATATTAGAAGTGTACATGAGTCAAGTTAGCTCGTTTGCTCGCTCGGATCGACTCGAAAAAGCTCGATTCGACTCGGATCGAAACTGTGTGGGAGCAAAGTCGAGCTAGTTTTATTGAGCTCGAAAATTTTTTAGTCGAGTCCGAGCTGGACCTAGCTCGACTCAACTCGACTTGGTATTGAGCTCAAACTCAACTCAATTCAGCTCGGATCGATTTTTGAGTAAGTATATATAAAAAATTCGGACACCCAAAATAGATTATTTAAAAAAAAATAAAAAAAATAAAACCCTAACCCCCCAACACTCTCTCGTCTCAGTCGTTCTTCCAACCCTAAAAACCCTAACCCTAGCTCGAACTCGACTCTCTTCAGCGCTCGAATGGCGGGCGACCAGTACCACTCTCCTCTCTTCTATTTCTTGCCATTCTCCAGCACCCGACAATGATGTTTCTTACCAAGTGTTTGATGAAATGACTCAATGTAGTGTGGCTAGTGGCAAGGAAGGTATGTATATAAAACAAATACCCTTTTTTCTTGATTTTTATATTGCTTAGAAGGTGTTTGATGAAATACCTATAAAACCATTGCTGTTGTTTTACATATAGTGAGATTTTGAAGGTGCAGTCCATGTGTTTATGAAAATGCTGCACAGGTGAACTCAGCTAGATCTTTGCTCGAACTAGCCTAAGCTACTGACCGAACTGAGCCAAGCTGGCTAGTCAGGCCCGAGGACCGAGCCGAGCCGAGTTCGAGTTGGGGTAAGCAAGTGGCCAAGCCAAGTCGAGCCGTGCCCAGCTCAACTCGGTTCGACTCATGTACACCTCTAGACAATACCTTCCCTTATACCTATTCTTAATTAAGTGTTATTTTCTTTTTTTTAAAATCAAAAATCACCATGTAGTCAATATCCATTGACAAGTCAAGTGTTAATTACACAGATGGAACCATGTTAGAGCTTCTAAAATCCATTGGGAAAATTTGACAAAGCCTTGCTGGAGCAACTATATACTTGACAGTTAACCACGGGATGATACCATTTTATCTTTGGGTTTGGGAGAGGCTAAGGTTAGGCTATAGTTTAGGAGGAGAGAGGGGAGGCAAGGGTTAGGTTTGGCGTTTTAGGGATTTGGGAGATGGTTAATATTGTTATTTTTAAAAAGATTTTACTAACCTAACCATAACTATTTTTTCATATAAAAAATTTAACAATGGTATGGGTTTTTACCATATTTGGAAGATGAAAAGTATTATTTTGAAAAAAGAAATTTTATTTGTCCTTAAGCCAAAAGGGAGGGTGCAATATAAGGGTTTCTTGAGATTGATGGCGGGGAAAGAAAATGAAACATTATCTCATATGAAACTCGCTTTCTATAGTTTGTCAAGCCTTTCTTTGTGGAAATTTGTGCGAATATCATTTTTTCGTTGGAAAATAAATAATTTATTTTTCCACTTCCACTCTTAAGAAAATCATTTTTGGATGGTGAAAAGAAAATGAATTTCACAGGGAGATCAAGCCTAAATGTGCCATCGTGCATCTTCAATCGTCTCATATGTATCATATATATATCAATGTACCAATGAACTGCGGTCCATCTTTAGTTATACTACACATGCCATTGTGCCACATAATGCAAATGTGTCACTATCTACCTTCTCTTACATCCAGTATATGCAAAGCATCCCACGTGTGCTAATGTGCCACATATGACGCCATTCATCTTGTATTGTGCCCCATGTGTTATGTGTCACCATTTGTCTTTTCTTATGCCCCACACATGTATAGAGTACTCCACATGTGTTGATGTGTGACACATGCCATTGTCTATCATCAATAAATCTAAATATGCCACATATACCAATGGTAGCAATGTAATAAGTGTTGACATCTAGATTCAAGTGCTCACATGTCAAATATGACAATAGGTTTGTAACGCCACATGTGCTACTATACATCTTCAAGCACCTCACCTAAACTACATGTGCTACAAATAAGCTTTAAGCACCCACACATGTAGCATATGCCACATGTACCACCATCTATCTTCAAGTCCATACATACCACTATCCACCTTCAAGCATTCCACATGTGCCCCAATCCATTTTTAAGCATCCACATGTGCTACATGTCCTAATCCGGATATGTGAGTGGCTACTTGAAAAGTTTTCTAGAGATTTTTTTACAAGAAAATATACCCAGAATTTAGGTTCTCATACCTTTTGCAAAAAGTTTCAATAAGTTATTCCATTAATTAATTTAAGTGATTATCAATAATTACCATTGGAGAGTATGTTCATTGATTTTATTTTATTTTTTTAAGGAAAGTTGGGGTGATTGTGGGAGCAAAGGGTTGGTCGCTAAGGTGGGCCCCACCGTGATGTTTATGTGAAATCCACCCGAACCATCAAGTGAGTGACCCTTGTTAGGCCCAAGGCCCAAAAATCAACCTAATCTGTGATTTAGGTAGACCACATGATTGGATCAGTTAAAAGGCAATGCTTTCCCTCCAAACTATTTCCCTCAGTGTGGCCCACTTGAATCACGAATTGGCTTCATTTTTTAGCCCCTGCCTCATTTTTGATGTGGCGTCTAATGGTTGGAGGGAATTTTATATAATTATCATGGTGGACCCTGTAAAAAAACAAATATGAACATCTCCATCCCAAAGGGTTCCTTTGGTGTGAGCATGGTTTTTAGCACCGGTGCTAATGTGGGAGTACACATTTAAGGTTGGAGTGGATTTTGCATATACATCCAGGTGGGCCATATTTATAAAATATCAAGGTGCATATCCCTCTCACGACTGTTGAAAAAAAACATAGATTTGCTATGAAATTAAAATAATAATAATAATAAATAAAGATGAACACCTTGATGTTTTTTTACTGGGCACCATGATATGCAATATCCACTCTGGTCATTAGATGTATAATTCCACATTAGGCCCAACATGAAAAAATTCAAGGTGGCGCAGGATTTAGATGGACCATACCAAAGAAAACAGTTGAATGAGAGACATCCATGCTTGATTTTTATAAGGCTAATCATGATGATTATATGAAATCTACTCCAACCCTTACATACCAATTAAAATTTAGGTCGAGTGACCAAAAAGGAGGCCCATCCCTGATTCAAGTGGGCAAAACCAAGGGAAATAGTTTGGACGGTGAGCATTAGCCTATATATTATTTTTGACTGTGGAGTACACCTTTGAACCACCAATTTTTGTGCCCTAAAACAAATAGAAGTGATGCACCTAATGGTGAGGGTGGATTTCGAATAAACATCACAGTGAGGCTCACCCAATAGCGGTCCCCTTGCACTAAGGAAGCTACCCCATGATAATTACTTAAATTAATGGGTACTTTATTAAAAACTTTTCTGAAAAAGGCATTAGAATGTATTAAGTAGGTATTGTTTTGTAATTATTATTATTATTATTATCATTATTATTATTATTATTAATGCCTAACAGTAAATTTGAAAATACATTCTAAATTCCCAAGAAATTCTTGTGAAAAAACAAATGAGAACCATATTTCTTTCCCATAGTTTCCTGAAACTGACTAAAGAAATACTATACACTTTCCAATGCTTTTCATGAACGAAACAGACCTTAAAAAGATTCCCAGCCTATTGTTGCTCTTTCTCATGATGCTTCCTGCCTTTCGTAGCTCTTTTCAATCGTTATCAAACCATTAACGCACCAGGGCTACATATCAATCCGGACCGTCCATCTGTAGTCCTGTAATGGATTATCTTTAAAAAGTCAGACCTATTGAACCGTACCATTCATCACCGTTCTTCACTTTCGCACACCTAATGTAGACCGTCAAACATTTTGGCTATCTACCGTTGTTTCTTAAATCCATTGATCAGATGGTTAGGATGATTCCATTGACGTGTATTTTGAACCATTTTCCATCCATAGGTGGGTAAGTTAGATGAAAGGTCCTAAATGATTAAATCAATCGAGTTCTAGTGGCTTTACCGTATAATCTCATAAAGATGGGACATGATTCACGAAACGGTGCCACGTGTACGGCGTACCACTGAAGAACGTACACCCCACTTGAAAAACATAGGTGCAAAAGTTAGGCGGATCCACTCATCATGTGGGCCATACGTGTACATTTAGTCAATCCATTGGTTGTCCACTGTCTTCCATGGTGTGGGCCACTTGGTGAATGGGATTTCATGACTTTCGTGCCCAGTGGGGTCCACACATGTATCTTGAGTAAATCCATTGGCCGTCATTGTTTTCTACAGTGCGGCCCTCCTCATGAAAGGAAAATTAAAAAAAAAAAAAACTGTGTTGTCTATATTTTTAGGGACGTGGATTTATCCACACCGTTCATCTATTTTGACATATCATTTTAGTTGATAAACCCAAAAATGAGGCAGATCCGTAGGCTCAAGTGGACCACGCAGTGGGGATTAAACACCTACAAATGAAAACTTTCAGTGGGCCAGAGAAGTTTTAGATCAAGCTGATATTTGTGTTTTCTTTCTCTTCGTCCGAGTCTATGTGGCGTTATAAACATGTTGGATGGCAACAAAACATCATGGTGGGCCCTAGGAAAGTTTAAATAGTGGGCATCACTATCATTAGTTCTTCCTATGGTGTGGTCACTTAAGCCTTAGATTTCTCTATTTATGAGCTTATACCCTAAAATGATATGGAAAATTGGATGGATGGTGTGGATGAACCCTTACATCAAGTAGGGCCGGTTGGATACCCGACCCTGTACCGAAGGATTCCACTGCCCTAGTCGATCCCCGCTCAACACAGGCTGGGTTCCGATTGCCTATGGCTTTTATCCACTGTTTATTTATTTATTTTTCATTAGAGGTGGGCATCGAGTCGAGTAAGACCGGATTGGGTCCACCTCGACTCGGTCAGAAATTTTCAATGAATTGACCCAAACTCGATTCGATCCGGGACTGAGTTCGGGTCATCTAACTCGATCCGATTCATTGCACTGCTGGCCTGACCCGAACCGAGTCCGACTCGGTCAAGGAAATCGAGTCGGATTGGGTTGGGTACGGTTCGGATCGAGTCTTCTATTTTTTTATTTTTTTTTTTTGAAAAATTTAAAAAACTACAAAAAAAATATGATTTTCACCGTTAAAAAATTTGTAGGGCCCACCATAACGTTTATTTTCCATCAAATCTGTTAATAAGGTCACTACATGGATGAAGAGGAAAAACAAATTTCATATTGATCCGAAACTTCTGTGACCCCTAAAAGAGTTTCAATTACAAACGTTCAACCCCCCACTGCTTTTTGTAGTGAGGTCCACTTGTTCTTTAGATCTGTCTTATTTTTCAACTCAAACCTTAAGACGAGCCCACCAAATGGATGGACGGTTTGGATATAACACATACCTCATGATGGGACCCACAGAACTTACTGACGTCAATACACAGCTAGTTCTTGGGCACCGGGCAGTCTAGCACAGCTCGGTGCTCGATGAGCCACGGGTTGAGGCATGAGAGGATGGATTGGCTACTCCCCCTGCTACCAGCCCTGTGGACCCCACCATGATGTATTTATTTCATCCATGTTGTCCATCTATTTTTCTAGATCATTTTATGATATTAAACCAAAAATGAGGTATATCTCAATCTCCAGTGGACAACATTACAGGAAATAGTGTTGAATGAACGTTGTGCGGATTGGATCGGATCGGTTCGGATTGGCTGCTGACCCGAACTCGACTCGTTGTGCGGTCGGATCTGAGTGGGCCAACTCGATCCGACCTGATCCTGGCCTTCGGTTCGGGTTGGATCGAATCCGACCAATTCGATTGGGTCAAATCTGTCGATTCGGGTCGGATCTTGTCCAGCTCTATTTTTCATATCATTTCAGGATATAGACCTAAGGCCGATCAAAGGCTTAAGTGGATCACACCACAAGAAATAGCATTGATAATAATGCCCACAGTTGAAACCCTATTAGGCCTGTTGAGACCCTTCATGAGCCAGAATATTCAGATTGATGCTCCTAGTCTGACGGAGCATTTGTGGAGGATTTGTATAATATTTATTTTTTTTAGTGTCACCTTGCAGGTGAGTTCTTCATGACAGATACTATCCATCTTTTTTTCCTCATATTTTCTACATTACATGTATCATTACATTAGGGCCAATGTATCATTGCGGGGTGTGGATAGTCATCCATGTGAATTTATATTTAGGAATAGTAGAGTCTACTTTTGAAAATTAAAAAATTGGTTTATGAAAAAAAAATTAAAATTTTCAAAATAAAATTTATATATATATATACAAGAATGCAAACATGATGTTATGCGGATTCCACAGGCAAAATTAATACTTAGTCTAGGTTGATAGTAGTCAGAATTCTGATAACTGAAAATTATAAACTTGAGTTTAATTATCTAATCACTAGTTTAGAGCGAGTTGTAATTTGATCTACTGAATTCACAATACACCCTAGCTAACTAAGTGATGAATATGATATGTGAACTAAAATAACAAATTTTAATTCAAACAAGGTTGAATGAACTGGTACCATTGACATATGCTTCAAATAGAGAATATTGAAAAAAAAAAGTGATGGAAAATGAAAATTTTATTATAAAACATGAATGTAATGACCATAATAATCATATCAGTAATCCGGAGTAAGGATACTTAAGTATCTAGTGTTGTTACCATTACAATTACGATACCTTAAGTTATGAAGCAAACCCGATGGGAATCTTCATCTAAGGATGGTATATAATAATGAGGATATGATGATAAAAGAAGAAAAGACATGAAGGAAATGAAATAATTAGAGATTTCATATTCTTGGGATGATTGAAAAGAGTTAAGATATGGAATATGCATATTTCTTAAAGTTAGACTAGTGTCACTAAGCACTTAAGTATATTGTATCATAACTATTTTAAATTTTAATTAGGTCTCTGAACTCAAGGATATAATGAATTAGGAAATTAAAATTCTAACTAACTTCAGACTTAGGATAAATGTTGCTTTGTTTTGGAATTCATATGATGAATAAAGGCATAATTATATAAATTTTTGAGTTTTGAACTATTTTCCATATTTTTAATGTTTGTAGGTAGCATTTCTAAAAATCCACACGAGACTATAACTTGTCCACTAGGGGAAACCTAGGGGTTTATAGACTTGTTGCATATGTTAAATGCAATCGAGATTACCTGCGAAAGTGGTATAGTTAGAATTTTTGTTTTCGTTTTAATTTTATTTCTAGAATTAGTTTTTATTCTTATTTTTATTTGAAAATTTTTCTTTGTTTATTTTGCTCAGTACTAGCAAAATGCTGATTAGGGGGTGTGTTGAGACTCAAATATTGCATATTTTCTCTCATTTATATCTTGGTTTTATGAACATAATAATGCTTAATGGTATATTTTATACATATTTGTGTTGCAAAGTGAGTTTAAGAGCTTAGATTTAAAAAGATGTTAAAAGTATGGATTTGATGCTCAAGAATCACCAAGGCAAAGAATGGACCTTTAAAGATCAAGATTGAAGATTTCAAGACTCCAAAAGTCAAGAAAACCAAGTGGAAAAGGAAGGAAGTGTAGAAATTAGTAGAGAAATTCGTAAAATCTGAGCTTAGATGATATCGAACTAGTTTCGATGACATCGAAGCCAATCTTCGATGACATCGAAGAATTACAGAAAAATTGAATTTGGTTGCTGGATAAACTGGATACATTCTTCGATGACATCGAAAGCAGTTCGATGACATCGAAGCGATACGCAGTATCTACGCGGATTGCGTAAATAGAGTCGGTTTTGCGAATCTATCCGAGCTATGCTATAAATAGAGGTTTCCGAAGGACTTTTGGGAGATATCTCAGGTTCTTAGAGAGCATATCTAGGGTTTTTTTTTTTAGAGAGCTCTCAAGTTTTATAGTTTTAAAAATTGTTTTTCTTTACAAATTTTTATATCTTTATTTTTTTTCTTGCTTTCTTGTTGTTTTCTATTTACCATTTAGTTATGTTTTTCTAATTCCCTCTAGCCCAAGCTAGAAGGAAAGCACCTGGGTTTAATAATCTTTAAGTTATGATAATTGATTTTATTTTATTTTTTTTATGAGATGAATGGTGTATGCATATTATCAATGATCTAGGTTTAGGTTTTTGATCCATCATATGAGATCCATATGGTGGATGCTTAGGCTTAACCTAAATCAATTAGATTTCTTAGATGAGAGATATTTTCAACCTGCTACATTATTTTATTCATTATCTCATGGATATTGAATACTTAAAATCACTGGCGCTTGAGAATATATGTTAATGGTGTTAATCCATGATTCTTTAATCTCTTATATCATTTACTAAAAATATTTGAACTGTTTTATTTTTCGATTAGGCCGACCATAGTGCTCGGATCCTATTTGTGTTATCAAAGTCATCATGATTTATGGATTATTAACCTATGTATGGAACTTTGAAACTTAAGTGTTGTTTTTAATTTAATTGAATTCCATTTAAAAGTCATATATTCAAAACTTTCAAGATCATTGCATCCGTTTAGTTTTCATTACTTCGTTTTGCATTCGATTTTTTCATTCTCCTAAACCATCTCTCTGTGTAATCAACCATGTATTCATAGGATACTACTTATGAACTTCTGCACTTTAAGGCAAACAAACAAGGCCCACCTTTATCTTTATTTGCCATCCAACCTGTTGAGAAGGTCACATGGACTTGGATAAAGGGAAAACACAAATATCGGCTTGATCCAAAACTTTTGTAGCCTCAGGAACTTTTCCACTATAGGTGTTTAACCTCCATTGTGTGGTCCACCTGAGCTTTGGATCTACTTCATTTTTTTTTGCTCATATTCTAACTGACAAAATAAATGGACGGTGTCGATAAAACCCATACATCACAGTGTTCCTCAAAGCCCCAACCTATCCAAAGCTTAGGACATGTGGCGTAGTGATGTAGGGCAGGTTGCGAACAGTTTCATGGCCAAGATGGATCAAAAAAAGTCCGATTGATCACAGAAGTGATCCAGATCGTCGGAACTTAAAACGAATGTATCTCGCAAACCAGAATGAGCCATTGGATGTACCATATATGATTTTGGTGTAGGACGAGCTACTTTGCCCATGCTGAATTTGCAAAATACGTTTAGATCGACGGTCGAATTCGTGTTTTAATTTCGTTTTTACTATTTATGGTAAGTTTTAGTTTGAGTATAACTCTTCATCCATTGTACTTTAGGAGTTGCACCCAACATGAAAAGTGCTTAAAATAATTAGGAGAACAGCGTGGTAAAGCCAAATAGTACACTTACTATTTTTGGCCGAACACTTGCATGCTAGTAGACATCACGACAGTCTATAAATAGTAAGTTTACTATTTATAATAAGTTGCAAATTATAGGAGTTTTAGTTGTAGTTTGATATCAAAACTTCTTCCGTGGCTTAGTATCCGTATTTAAAGGGGTGTGATGTAATTTTTCATCATCTATTAAATTATTATGAATTTTCTAGAATTTATTTCTATTTTCTTGCTTCTTTTCTCATGAATTCGAAAAATCTCTATGAGAAGTCCAGAGAAGTTCCGTGGATTCATAACAGTTATCGCCTCAAAGGAAGATGGTGCTAGACCTCACGTCCTTCCCTTCGCCAGGTAGCACTCCGCATCGCTTTTTAGTGGACCAGATGTGTTTATACATGTGAAGCATTTCTATATCGGTTGTATTTTGTGGTGTCCCTTCATCATGTAAAATAGACATGTTGGTGGGTCCCACACAAGCTGGAAGCTTTCTATGGTCTGCTTCCCCCTCCTTATTTCCTGTGGGGTTAAGAGACTCGGCGACTCGACCCTACCCGTTCAGCCCTTTTTTGGGCTGAATCTGCCCGGCTCACCCGAATTTAGGGTGACTCGGGCGGTGACTCTTGTAATCCAACCGGGTTGGGCCGACCCAATCTGAGTTGACTCGGACGACTGACCAGAAAGGAAAGGACACGAGGTGGATGTCATGCACACATCACGATGGGCCCCACAGAGCTAGACTTCTTGATTACTTACTGAGGGGAGAAAGTCCATGTGTAAAGTAGCAAGAAATCTTTAGGAAAAGAATAAAAGAAAGTTGAGTGATAGACCGACTATAAACAGTTGTACATTTACAAAGATGAAAGGATGAGGTTCAAAGAAAGATATAATAAGATCAGTTTTCACAACTGTCCATTCTCTAGGGGCTATTTTCAATATCTTATGCTCCAATATTCATGATTAAGATATCATCGCAACCTTTGATTTGTATAATTGAATTTGAACCATTGAGACATTTCATTTCAATGTTCCACATTCTTCTGTTCATATCAAGGACGGTTTTGATCTTTGTTATATTTCTACAACTGGGCCACAATAGGATGGCACGTGCTAATGATATGGCCATGTGGGAACTGGGAACTTCCATGCACCCAACCTCCCCACGTGATTGTCTTGGAGAGGGGAAGGTGGATCGGGACCTTCCATCTAGTGGGGCCCTACAATGTACGGACAAAATTTTAAGCCAATGATCAAATGGTACTAGTATCTAATCGATGGTCTTAAAATGGATATAGGAAAAATAAAAGGAATCAACGGTTGAAATCCAAGAGGGAAAAGTGATGGCTATGATTTTGTGATTTTTTTTCTCCTGATTTTTGAATTGTTGACCATCCACCGTAGATCTTACGAGATAAACAGTCCCAATACGCCTTTCCTTTGCCACGTGTGCAGCGAGAGGAGACTCCATGGGAGTTCCTCTAACAAGCGCCGTGATTTTATTGAAGGAACCCATCCATCTCCAGGCACTACAATCGATGGGACACAATCCAAAGATTACACTGACCCGATGGTCCTGACCATCAATTGGAATTCAAGGTGGACGGTTAACCTTTCCTGTTTTCCACCGTCCGATGGAGGACTCGACATCGGTAGTCACCCCTCTAATACCGAGGTCAGTACTGGTTGGTGCCGTAAGACTCACCATGTATGTGTTTTATCCATGCCATCCATTCGTTCGCAAGCTCATTCACCGCCCTAACCTAAAATGAGTATAGGTCTCAAATCAAGGTCGTTATAGTAATTGTGTGGTGCAGATGTGTAGACAGCCACCTAAAGTGAGAATGAATTGCTCTTTCGCTTCAGCCAAGCTCCAATAAAAACATCTTTGAGCAACTCGAGAATCATTGAACAACCATAGAGCTGGGTACGAAGTATTTTTTATGTGCCACAAGAAAACTAACGAGCTCAGTAAATCAAGGGCTTGACCAATATAATTCTGACTAAATTACCAAAACCTTTTGGAAACTCGAAACGTACACTATGTTGATAAAAACCACCTCTAGTTTATCTAAAAGGCCATAAATTCTAGACGGATTAATGGAAAATTTCCTCGATCGGCATGACCCCAAAATGATTAGCCGATTATCTAAGCCGCCCGAAAACTTTGGCCACACGCATTTTTGATTAAACCGCATTTGGTCAACCCTAAAGACATCAAAAATCCAAGCGAGGCAAGTAGAAAGGATCCTTGATACCTCTTGGAGATAATCACCGGACCCGATCAACCAACATCAAATCTAGTGTAGAATAGGTTGTAGCCACTCAACTTGACTCTTCAAACCCTAAAAACCCTTTGTATATAGCATCTGATATATACGAAAAGACAATGTGTGTCACCTATCTAAAAGAACCATCTTTACACATTGGGAATCATTACCTAGCTTCCAGAGGTGAAAGAAAGAATAGCTTACAGTTAGCCCTTCAATGGCTACATGTTTTGGCATATACAATCAACACACTAGCAAGCACCTGCAGGCAGTAAGAGAAATAAGGGAGATAGTGGGAACTGTTCCGTTGGCTTCCGCGGTCCTTCCGGTCAAATTCCGTCAACCTTCGTACCATATCCGGTGTTTGCACACGATCCTAGGCCAGGTTCCGCGCACCGATGACGGCTTGATCTGAAAGTTGTATCATAGCGACCGCTCCGTCGCTGCGGTTCCAACGCCGCGTCTTGTGCGTCAAACCGACGCTTAGATCATAAGTTGGGGACTATGCATTATAATGGCCGTGGACCGCGTATTGCGGGGCCCACCTATTCCATGTGGCACTAATCTCTAGGAAATTATGAGAACGATGACATCACCCTACCCTAGCTATAGCCACCCTACCCTAGCTATAGCCACCCTACCCTAGCTATAGCCACCCTACCTACCCCTATCCCTTCTTACAAGCATTTAATGCTAGCCACCCTCTCTTACAAGTCATTATTACCTACCTAAGCTACTCTCCCTCTCTCTTATCTCTCCCTCTCTCCTTTATTTTTTTTCATTTCCTTCATTTTTTTTTCAAAGCAATAAACCCATACGTATGAGACCCTCTCCCATTTCTCCCAAGCTACTTGTGTGGCCCACCTTTCCCACCCCTTCATCTCTCATCTCAACCATCCATTTCCCATCTTCCTCCATCAAAGAGTAGCACAAGGAGCTAAGGAAGCCAAGGGAGCAAGAAGATCAAGCGGTGGGTGTTTGGATAGGATAGTTTTTGATGTTTTTAAGATGGGCCAAGTGAGGCCAACCGACCAATGGTTCGGATCTCACTTTGGACCCTATGATGTGGCCAATGGCCCACTTGGATCATCATGATCATTCCATGATGGGGCCATTCTCCATGGACCCCATCATGATGTTTACTTTCTTGCATATTTAGGGTCATCTAGACCATCTAATTTAGTGGAGAAGGGATCTCCACCGTTGGATCTAACTTTAATGGGCCCACATGTAATGAGACCCACTTGATGTATGATTTAGTGCAAGGGAGGGCCCATAGTGCCGGGGCCCCTCCATCACGCGGATCTCACCCTCTATCTCTCTATCCCTCTCTCTTTTATTTTATTTTCTTTTATTTAGTTTTTTTTTTTTTTGTTGTAATGATAATGAGTTGTGTGGCCCACTTGAATGGACCCCACCATGAGGTAGGTATACTATCCAAACCATTTATAAGTGGGGCCCATCTTATATGTGTAGTACCTATGACTTGGTGGCCCACCTAAGCAGGGCCCACCTCCAACATTTGTGCCCAAGTCCAGCATCCAGGGACGCTGGACGTTTGCTGGAAAAGAAACACAAATGCAAGCTTTTTTCCCTAAGCTTGGAATGGTCCACTCATGTAGGCCCCACCTTGATGCATGTATTAAATCCACACCATCCATTCCCTTTCCAAGCTCTTTTTAGCCGTTGACCTGAAAGATGGGATCCATCAGGCTTTCAGGCGGGCCATACCGTAGCAAATGGTGGTTTACGTCATTGAAACCTTCCCTAAACTTTTTATACGTTGAAATATGCCCAATATTGGGCTTGGTTTGCTTGTCTCGAGCCATAGAGGGCTACTGGACGGAGTGGATTCGCTGGATATGGACCCCACCTGCAAAATCCATGCGATCTGAATCAAAAATAAATAAATAAAACGTTTACGTCCAGTCATTTCGACGGTGGGACCCACCCCAGATGTATGTGTTCCACACGTATGGGGTGGCCCCACCTTGATGTTTATATGTTACCTAAACCGTTCATATGTGTGGGCCCACGACGTTGGCCCACCCCAAAATCGGCTCGATCCAAGACTCGGGTGGCCCACACCTATGGAATAGTGGGATTGAACCTCTACCTTTGAAACCCATTTGGGGTCCACAGAAGTTTTGGATCAGGGTGAAAACTTCTCCCACCCTCTATTTACCCACTCGGCCTTGTCAACGGGTCGGATGGCATAGAAACGTTATGGTGGGCCCCACATGGAGCCCACATTGATGTATGTGTTTCATTCCCACCGTCCGCCTGGACGGTGGACGTAGGCCACTGTGATGAGGGTAGGGTGCGCAGGAGACTATTACCGTGTGTGTGTGTGTGTTATATATATATATATATATATATATATATATATATATATATATATATATATATATATATAATATTATATTTCATATAACATTATATGTATTATGTATACATATATTATATACTATATATATAATATACACTATATTATATGTATATATTTGTACTAATGTTGAGGCCCGTGATTGAGGCCCACCTTGATAAATAGGTAAGGCCCACCTCAGTACTTGTGACCCATGGGTCGAGGCCCATTTGATGTAATGGGGCCAATGAGTTTAGGCCCATTTGATGTGCACATGGGGCCCATGGGTCGAGGCCCATTTGATGTAATGGGGCCAATGAGTTTAGGCCCATTTGATGTGCACATGGGGCCCAATTGGTGAGGCCCATTTGATACGTATAAGGCCCAGGTGAGTAGACCCATTTGATGTACATATGGAGCCCAACTGTCGAGGCCCATTTGACACGTGTAAGGCCCATAAGCTTAGGCCTATTTGATATGTTCCGAAGCCCCCGGGTTATAGCCCATTGCAATGTACATAAGGCCCATTGGTGTGGCCCACTTAATGAGTATAAGGCCCATGTGACTTGGCTAATTTGATGTATTTAAGGGCCCAATGGATGTACCTAAGGTCCATTGCAATGTGTGATCCCAAAATAGCTTATGAAATGATATTTGTGGCAGTCGTGCCTTGGGAGCAATGTTGGTTTGACGTCCACATTGTAAGTGTAGTGTGGTTAAATGTCCGCATTATGACTTTTCCTTGGGCCACTGTTAGGCCCATATGTGTAATGTGTAGGCCGTCTAGGCCCACCTTCGTTATGTACATCATCCATCCTATATAGCATGTTTAATTCCATGATTCATGATCATATGCATCATACGTATGCTTGATATGAGAAATGACTGATCATAGCATATGCCTTTGGCGATTATTTAGGGGCTCCCGTACAGGGGTGTTGCCTACATGAGCGCATGATACGCGTAGGATTGCGCATGATGGATAGTGTGATTCATGCATTCGCATTGTGTGATATGGTTACTATACGCCTAGCGACATCGTGGTCGTAGCCTCCATAGGTGTATCGTGGATGGCCAGATGGGACAACGGAAATCTTTCTACATGGGGTGCGATAGATATCCTGGTGAAAGTCCCTAAACCCTTATGGTACCAGGAGGTTGCTCCAACGTCTAGACCGAGTGGGTGCATGAGCGCGGAGTGCCTTACCAGACGGTTGCGCTTTCCACCGTGTCGTGGTCGGTTGGAAGGGGGTGCGGCCTTACCGCCCGAGAGTAGGGGGCAATGCTAGCCTGAGTCCAACTCGAGGAATGGGTCCGCTATTGACGAGCCGAGCCCGATATTGGCGGATAGTGAGGTCTTTTCCACTCACCTTATTGCGCGCGATGGGGCGGCAACGGCTTGGAGTGTACTAGACCCGGTGATTTCCAGATTTGAGCCGTATTGATATGTGGACTTAGTGAGGATTTGTATGCTTGACTTGCATTTCGCATTGCATGGCCTTGGTATGGCCGACATCATTCCTTGCACCGCATGGCCTTGTTACGGCTATAGTATTCTTGGCATTCATCAGCATGTTCCGCATTACTCTGATACTGCATAACTACATTATCACCTTGAGCATACACTTTCACCACCCTCTAAGCTTTCTATAAGCTTATGCACGACCGTTGCGTGCGGGTGACGTTGGTTCGCAGCAGCGCTGAGGCGTGGGCGCGTAGCTGATCTTCTTTTGGAGTTTTGGTCTATCTTCATTGTATTTCCCTTATGCTCATTGTACTGTAAAGTTTTTATTATAGTGGAAATGTGATGGAGTTTTTGGTTGTTGTTTGTGGGTTATGCCTTTGGTTATGCTTATTACGAATCAAATTGATGTTGAAAATCCTCCTTGTAGCATCCCAGGATCGGAACCTGGCGAAAGAAAGAATAGCTTACAGTTAGCCCTTCAATGGCTACATGTTTTGGCATATACAATCAACACACTAGCAAGCACCTGCAGGCAGTAAGAGAAATAAGGGAGATAGTGGGAATTCAAGATGGAGGGTTTTACAAGGTTCTAGTGTACAAAATATATGTGTAGCACCCATCTGAGGTTTTAGGGTATTCAGAGATTCCCAACCGAGTCGAAAGAAGATTTTTAATTAAAGAAGCCACTAAAGACAAGAGTATGGCTGAAATTGAGAATACCTGACCATCATTTTGCAGAAAAAGTTTGTATGGTCTTTTCCTTTTCTTCTTACATCTCAATTCAATTCGTGTTTCATTTCACACATACCAAACACATTAGGAGCACACACTCATTTTCTTGCCCTTTTTATTTTGCAATACCTCATCTTGTCTATCTTCTTTTACTTTATTTTTCCTACCTAGGTCCTAAACCCCATAAAGTAAGGATATGAATTGTTTTCTATTTTATTTGTCTACCCGAAGTCTCAAACCCCATGATGTAGGCATAGGGACTTCTTATGTTGTTTTTGCATGCATGTAGTATTAAACTTTACAAAGCATGGTTAGATATAGTATTGCTAGAATTTTGTTGAATTCCTTTAAAACTATCAAATCCTATAAAGTAGAGACTACATACTATGTGGGAGAAAAATAGTGCCTAACTCCTTCCTTTTCTATCAACGAGGTACTTACCAAAATTCACGTCATAGATCAATCACAAGAGTCTTAAGTTGGGAAATTCTTATGATTTCCTAACCCTGAAAGTGATTCTATGATTTCTAATTGATGTTGGATTTTGAGCTTTATTTAGCTAGTGGTGATCAAAGTCGAACATAACATATCCAAACCATCACTCCACACACAACATTAAAAAAAGAAAAAAAGAGGGAGACAAAAAATAGAGGTGACATTCATGCACGATCCATGTCGCACAACGTTCATAAGATGCTCATGCACAACTCCCCTCTTTCATTTTATCATTTTTGCATTGTTTTGGTGATCTTAGACATCTGTTATATAACATCACATCTCATGATGCATCTTCATCACATGAATCATACGATATCCAAAGGAACTATCGTGCTTTAATGTAAGTCGGTTTTGAGTTTGTAAGTTCTTAAGTACTTCACACCATAAGCATAAGATTATGAATGCTCATATAACATGCTCTTCATGAGCATATAATTCCATTCACATAGTTTACAGACACACACAACTTAGTGCATGTCACGGTCTATGGTATCCTATCTTCACATAATGGGCTAAATGCTCGTACATCTAAGGCACAATGGGAATTGTTATGTCCCATTTGCATGCCCTTAAAGTGGTGACCAGATGAGCATAATCATTCAGATATTGCTCAACTTGGACCAAAATGTCCCACAATGTAATGCCTTTAGTAAAGTTGGGACAATTAGGAATCAAATTCCAGGTCAGATCTCATCATGCGATATTAACAAGGGACTGATGTGATGAAATCTCCAAGATCAGGCAATCAAACGATTGATTTAAGTTATTAGATGTCTTCATCACATCAATATTGAGACAGTTCATGTTTTGTCCTAAAATGATCGCAAACGAATGAGATTCGTTGGAGATAAGATAAATGGGTATGATCACATTCGGTCCATATATGACCAACAATTTTCAGATCCAATCCATCCATCTCATAGAACACAATGAGGTAGTCTCTAGCTCAAATTTCAAGTTGATTTGACCCTAATGGATGAGATACGGCCTGTCAAGTTTCAACCATCCGCATCGGTCCAAATCATCCCGATCTGCGCTCCCCAATAAGGGCATCCATGTACAGATTTTCCATTGACTCAATAAAATACCATCATATCTATGTGGCTTGGCTAAGTCAGTGGCCACATTATCAAGGGAAACACATATGATGGACTATCATCATTTACATGATCATGCAGGCCACACGAATATGTGAAACCCATATGTTATACTAGTGGGTTGGACATATGGTGCCCACACCCTTGGAGGGTATGGATGGGTCATATATGTCCAAACGTGTGAACTTTCTAGCCATTATACACTTTCATTATTTAGGTTTAATCTACACATACATCTATGATGTGTGGATGATCAATCAAAGAGGAATCATATGGTACCACTTTTTTAGATTTTCTAGATTTCGAGATTTTCAAAATTCTCATGTTAGGTAAGCGAAAAAACTCACCTCATAAGAGAATGGAAGAGAAAGTACGAAAGTGGAGAAAAATGAGGGGAGAGAGAGAGAGAGAAAGAGAGAGTTTCTCTCACTCCGCTACTTTCGTACGAACGCAAACCCAACGGTAGGTGTATACGTATGGCTTCCATGTGGGTGCCCCATAATTTAGATTTCACAAAAATTATCCGAGTTGTCCACCTTACTCCTACTCTCCCAAGCATCCTCTCTATGTTCTCTATTTTGAGATCTGCTCATTGAGCATCCTTAGATCTTCATTAATGGTTGTAAAGCTCACTCAAATAGCACTGGAATTAAATGATTCTGGGAGCATTTGAAAGATAACTCAATAAGCTATTAAATGGGACTAATTTCGTGTCACTTTGACATTGTTTAGTTACCCAGAATTGGCTACTAAAATATTGATGAAAATATAAAAAATAAATTATCAAATGACTTATGGCTAAATATAACCCTAAAAATTATAAATACTATGAATATAAGAGTCATTTGATTGATTCCCTTGGCCCTACAATGTAATTTGACAATTGATCCCATCAAACTATGAATCTAGTCAAGATAATTTGAATTGTTAAATTGATCTAGTCCTTGACTAACCAACCTGTGTGGCCATTTGGTTCCATCAATTCCACCCAACTTCAAAAACAATTCATCGTTGAGTTAAAAGCCAATAGTTGTCCATTGTGATTATTCACCTTTGTAGTGTGTTTTGCTCAACTTTGACGGAAATTGATGGTGAAGCCCTATATGTTGGATTAGCATATCGCTCCTAAGATGATGTCTTATATAACATGAATCCTTTTTCTGCTTCTTCATAATCCTCCATATTTGGGGGTTAACTTCGACTTTTTTAATAAGAGTGTATTTGCAGACATGAATGGTTGGAACATTAAACGTGGCTCCATTCGTCGTGATCAATAAGCTTTAAGACATTGTCATGGAATCTTCTTCATTGTTGACTTTCAAATCTATGTACCTTGATCATTATTAGGCTGACACTAGGGTGTTCATCTACATAGAGTTTACCATTGTGATTGTAACATTGTCCATCTCTTTGACCATCCAATCGTTCATATTTGCTAATCCTTCAATCCTTTATATCTAGTTGTCCATCAATTGATCATCTTCTTTGAATACGACTTTCTCTAATCTAGTTGTTATCCATTAGCAAAACCATCCATGGAGTCATCAAGCAAGGTAGCGGTGATTCCTCTTAGACAACCATATTTTCTATATGCATGTCTTTCTTAAGATCTCCATTTACAATGTATTGAAATGCATAGCCTTTTTATTATTAAATCAAGGCTTTGAAGTAAGTTTCTATCTCCTTCATGATTTCCTTGAAATTGTTTGCAATCTCTTCCTTGATTGTTCTAATATCGGCCCTCTTGATTTCTCTTAAAATTTCCTCCCTCATCTTTTGAACCTTCTCGACTTTCACTAACATTTCAATGCAACAGTCTTTGTGAGTAGCAGCCATATGGCTACTCTTGTTCATAACATTATATGGGTATTGATAAGGATGATCACAAGATACATAGAAAGATGAATGAGGATTGGATCAATATGGAGAATTGTAGTGAAGGTCAAGATAACTTGGATAAAAATAGAGTGACAATATGGATAATCTTGGGAACGAAGATAAGGATGATTGTATGAGACTTATGAACATCTTGTTATCCATGACATCTCTAAGAAAGGATATGGGGATGAATTTTAGCTCAGGTTCAAGATCTAAGGCTGTGGTAGTTTGGGATAGGTTTTTTAGAAGGAAAAAAAGAAAAGGGATATGATGAGTTAGGAATATGGTTGGTTAAAGTTTTTAGTAGCATTAGGGAAATGGATATGGATAAGTGTTGGGTTGGGGTCTTGATGGATTTCAAGGTAGAGAAAAGGGTTGATGAAATGAGTTTAGGGGAAAAAGGGAAAAAGAAGTAGAACTTTCATTGGATGTTAGGAAAAATAGATAAAGGACTTGTGAAGAGGGGAGAGGAAAGATTGAGGGAGAGTGAAATACATTTTAGGAAGGGAAAAAGGTTTGATGGAGTAATCTTGAAATGAGTTTATGGAAATAAGAAGATGAGAATACTTGGTGAAGAAAGAAAAAAGTTGGTATTTTTAAAAGGAAATGGAGTCATAGGTAAAAAGTAGAAGGGGAAGAGAAAATAAAGCAAAGAAGTTAAAGGCTCAAATCTTCAAGGACGGAATTTACTCTCATGTCAATTAATACAACTCAAAGAGGATACAAATAGATGGAAGAAAGAAAAGTAAGATTGTAGGGAAGAACCTCAACAATGCCCTTGCTAACTACTAATGATTTAAAGAAGAAGAAGAAAAAAAAAAATCTCTCTTAAATCTTCAATCGAATTAAAGAAATATCAAAATTCAAACAACTTTTATTTCAATTCGTCATAATGCTTTTTATATTGGAGCGAGGTCTTATATAAACTTAAAACAAGAGAGAAACTTTAATAAAATATAAAATGACCAAAATTTCCTTAAATCTCATTGTCACCATACAGGTATTATATAAACTTGTCACATAAATGATATTAAAAATGCATAATCTCAAGCTTATTTGAGAGTTATCTCACTAGTTTATCAAATGAGACCAATTTCATATCATTCTAAAATTGTTTCATACTCCAAAAGTAGCTCACTAAAATAGAGATAAAAATACAAAAATGAAATTCTTAAATGACACAAGGCTCAATCTAACCTTAAAAAATGTAAACGTTATGAAACTGATAGCCATCTAATTGATTCCATTTGCCACATCATTCATCTGATTGCTTATCTCATCAGACAATAGATAATCAATTAACATAATTTAGATGGTTAGATTGATCATACCTTGATGAGCCAACTTTTGTAGCCATTTGGTTGATTATGGTAGAAATCATGTACCCATCAGTTCTTAAATGTGAGAGATTATTTCAATATTAGGAGCAATTTGTTAGATAAGGGTATTTATGTTGTCCATCGATACCGACATCAACATTATGCATGTATATTATCTATAACGGATGAATAAATAAAATCATCAAAAGCTATGATATTGTTGCAAGTCTAACAACAAATCATATGAGTAACTTAAATCATCCAAATGATAGGTTCCATTTTACATAACTTGCCAATAAAAAGAGATCTTGACATATATCACTATTGTAAGACTCGTATCCCAACCCGTACCATTCCATAGGCTTCCGTGGTCCTCCTGGTCGAATTCCGGTAACCTGCGATTTGTAACCAGCATATGCACTACTCTATCTCCAGATCCATGCTAGCTGCCAACCCAAGCAACACTCGTATGGATGTCATCTTCACCATTGGTGAGAATATCTCCTCGAAGTTGTTCACTCCCCAAGTATAGGGTTATGATGTAGTAATAAACTCGGTAAGACCGAGGTCGAATCCCAAGGGACTGATACCTGTACGTTATCTGAAAGTAACTAGAACTAGAACTAGACTAAGATGAAATCTAAACCAAATAGAATTTAAGAAATAATTGTGGAATAATTATCTAAAACTTTAAGGAATTCGGAGGAAAGAAACTAGGGTTTCAGAGGATCCACTTGTAGAGATCGGGGAGAAATTATGCCTGCTTCAGAAATCATGGAATTTAACTAGACTTCCTTTGATATAGTTTTCAAGAGGTGAAAGGTATATGAATTAGAATGGATTCCATCACCAAACCATGCCCAGGAGACAAAGTAAACAATAGAATTAAACTAATTACCAACCAATCAACAATGTATGAAGATCAGGAAGGGTATTGTCATCCTACCATGCCCATTGGACAATGATGAACAACAGGGGTTCCTGACTTCATAAACATAAAAAAGGGAAAGAAATACTCAAAGCCATTGCAAACCCATTATAATTTCAGTCACAGACCATAAAAGACTAAGAAAAATATTGCTTCAATAATCAACTATATCAAATCCAGTTTATGAATTAAAGGCACACAGTAAAATCTCTCATCTCGCTACAGGCTTCACCTCTTAGCCACACATGAATGGGCTAAGTCTTAAAAAATGAAAGAAATATAAAGGAAAAGAAGAGAAAAACCAGGCTGCTTCAGGGGTCTCTCTCCATTCCTCAGCTTTTTCTTCTTTTCTTCTTCTTTTCTTCTGTTCCTTCAAAGCCAACCCAGACGTCCAACCCAAGCCACCCCTGTCTTCCTGTTCCAACCACCACCCATTGACAGTAGCCAAAACTGAGCCCTCCTGTTCCAGCGCTCAGCAGCAGCCAAGGTGCCTCCACGGCTGCCCTGTCTCTCCCCGTTTCTCTTCCTTCCTTCCTTTTTTTCCAAAACTCCTCCCCAACTAAAGACGACCTTCAGCCCTGCCTTTTTTCTCTTTCTTTATAGGTGTCAGGGGCTGTGCAGGAGAGGCCTGGCCGGATTGCGAAATCCTTCGCGGCAGGTTCCTCGCGGAACTCTGTTTCTGCGCCAGGAAACGCTCAGTCTGATTGCGTTTGGACTGAGTTTGAGAGAAGGAGTCTTCCCCTCTTTGAAATCTGCCAGCATGGTGAGTGTAAGCACCCATTGTATGATCAAATGGACGGTTTGGATCGCTAATCCGTTCACGGACGGAGGCCTGCAACTTCCTGCAACTTCCGGCTTTCCCGGACGCGCGTAAGCTTACGCGGACGCGCTGACGTGTTCAGTGGGACCCGTGGCGATGTTTCTGATGAAATCCACCCAGTCCATCAGATTTTTCTAGATTTTTGGTCAAGAATGGGTGGTTTTGAAGGTCCATGGGCGGCCCAGAGAAGAAATCACCTCAAAATCGTTTTAAACGTCGCAGGACCGCTTGTTTGTGGCCTCTGTATCGCATACGTGTGCTTGCATGGGTCCAAAAGTTCATCAAGGTTTTATAGTAGTCGAGGCCCTCTACACGATGGACGGATTGGATCATCCGTGACAGGCCATGGGTGGGGCCCACTAGCGTCCGTAAAAACGGACAGCGTCCGTCCGTGTTGCCGCGTGAAACGGCAGTTGCCGTGTTTGGGAAGGAGACGTGGGTCAGCGCTGCTGACCCGCGTTTGTTGGCTCGGTGCGACTCGGGTCTACGTGTGCTGTGCACACACACATCACATACGGGCCCCACTGTGATGTATTTCAACAATCTGATCCATCCATTCATTTTCACATCTTATTTAAACCATCGAGACCAAAGTTGGATAGTTCCAGATATCAAGTGGGCCTAGAATCAACGGTTTATGGGCTGATCTGTCAGTTGGGGCACTTCTATAGTGATCCGAGGGCTGAAATTTGATATGTATGGTTAATTTATGGCCCTCAGGCCATATATGAAGTTTTGAGCCAATCAGATGGCGGAAACTATGTGATCTTGCATTCTTCACCAATTTCGGGCCTCTTTAACGAGAAGGGCTTGATTTTCTCGGATCTCTGGTTTGTAAATTCTTCAAGCTTGGTCCTCTGGAGTCCGTCCCTTGCCTTTAGTGTCATCAGAGCGTTAAATTTTGGCGACCTGCAATCTGTTATCGGTAGTTGCACGCAACCTTGAGTCGTGTCCCGTATTCCAGAGTCAGCTCAACTTGAGACTTGTACCCTTACAACCGCACCGTCGCCGCGGTTCTGACGCCGCATCTTACATACTGATCCGATACCCTGGCGGGGAGATGTGGGCCCGCGTTCAGTTCGAGAAAAACGCCGCGCGTTTGTAAATCTAAGAGAATCTCTACAACATGTCCCATCAATCACCCATCCCCATGTACAACCACCCCTCCCCTAAAGTCAACTCTCTCTTTTATAACCCATACATGTCAAGTACACATCTATCACCCATCACCCATCACACCCATCCCTCTCTCTTACATCACTTCTCTCTCTCTCTATCTTTTCTCTCTCAATCCAAGCAAGCAATCCACAACCAAGCTATCTCCATGAGAGAAGCTAGTGTGGCCACCTTCCTACCTCCCATCTCCACCATTCAATGATCATCTCCACCATTGAAATGCATCCCTTGGAGCTCTAAGATGCGTTGATGGAAGAAGAGGTCTAAGAGTCTAAGAAGATCAAAGGTGGGTGTTTCTATAGGCTTAGAACTCATGCTTTTGATGATGGGTGAAATGAGGCCTACCGATTGATGGTATGGATCTCACTTTGGACCCTAGATGTGGCCGATGACCCACTATGATTCTCATGATCATTCCATGATGGGGCCAATCTCCGTGGACCCCATCATGATGTTTACTTTCTAGATTTAAAGAGGTCATCTAAGCCTTTCATTTTGGTGGAGAGGTAATTTCCACCGTTGATTTTTAATTTGGTGAGCCCACATGTATTGGGACCCACTTGATATATGATTGGATGTATAAGAGGGAGGGCTCATAGTGGCGGAGCCCTCCATCGCACATGTCCCTTGCTCTCTCTCTCTCTCCCTCTCTTTTTCATTTTTATGTGATAATGTGGCCGTTAGGCCCATCCGGATGTACCCCACTTGATGTATGTCTTATCCTCACCATCCAGCCATTTGGTGGCCCACCTGAGTAGGGCCCACGTTAAACATGTGTTATGCCCAACCGTCCAACCTCTAGTGACGCTGAATGTGAACAGAAAGAAAAAATATTAGCTTGATTCAACAAGCTTTTGGGTGGACTCATGTAGGCCCCACCTTGATGCATGGATTTAATCCACGCCATCCATCTTATTTCCCAACTCATTTTAGGCGTTGAGCCGAAAAATGAGGCTGATCCGATTTTTTGGCAGGCCTTAGCATAGAAAATAGGGATTTCTACCATTCAAAGCTGTTAGGACCCACATTGACGTTTCGATTCGCCAAAACATGCTAGATATTAGGCTCTTTTGGACGGTCATGAGCCATAGAATCCAATGGGTGGGGTGGATTCTCATGATGCGGGCCCCACCTAAGAAAAACTACAAAAAAACATAAAAACAAAAAAAAATGTATGCATGCAGCAGCAGGTGCTGCTGCTGTCAGCAGCATCCTACACCCTACGCTACTATGCTGTGGACGGAAAAAGGGGCAGGACGTGGGTCCTAGCCATGGGCCCCACTGTGGTGTGTGATGCACATCAACACCGTGCATTTGATAAGGCCCCATTCTGGTCGTGGGCCACCCCAACAATCAGCCTTATGTGGAGCTCAAGTGGCCCACATCACAGATCAGTGATAATTGAACGTCTGCCATTAAAATCCTTTTAGATTCCATAGAAGTTTTGGATCATTATGAAATATGTTTTTCCTCTTCAGCCGGGTCTGTATAACCTTATTAACAGATTGGATGGGAGATAAATGTGATGGTGGGCCCCACGTGGGACCCACCTGTAAGAGGATTAGCTAGTGTACGCATACAGCAGCGTAATAGCTGTTGTATTGACGTCTCATGCCATGTGGGCCCCATGCATGAGGTATGTGTTATATCTATGCCGTCCAACTGTCCATGTGGACCCCACCATGATGCATGTGTTGCATCCAAACCATCCAACCATTTTGAAAGATAATTTTAAGGCTTGAGACTAAAAATAAGACAGATCTGGGATTAGGTGGACCACATTATAGGAAACAATGGGTTTGAACGTCCACCATTAAAATTCTTGGGGCTACCAAGATTGGACCTATATGATATTTGTTTTTCCTCTAAATTCAGGTCTTTTGTGACCTTATGAATAGGCTGGATGGGAAATAAACCCTATGGTGAGGCCCACTAGAATTTAACCGTGGAAATCATTATCACCACGGTTAGATATGGTATGATCCAATTGATCTTTTGATATGATTCATTTGAATGTATGTATGTGTGTATAGATTTCTAAATAGGTGAATTGTGTTCGGCCCATTTAACTCAGCCCATTCAACTCGGCCCATTTGACTTGGGCCATTTGATTCGACCCATTTAATTAGGTCCGATGTGATATACGAGGCTCATTGTTGAGGCCCACCTTGATATATAT
The DNA here is from genome assembly GCF_029962835.1 of Magnolia sinica. NCBI lineage: Eukaryota > Viridiplantae > Streptophyta > Magnoliopsida > Magnoliales > Magnoliaceae > Magnolia > Magnolia sinica. Next base: position 88,834,497 of record NC_080576.1, on the reverse strand, counting down.
GCGGCCCATTTGATGTATTTAAGTCCCATGGGTTGAGGCCCAAAGGGATGTATATAAGGTCCATTGTAATGTGTGATTCCACCATGTTTTCTATACTGATGTTTATGGCAGGTCATGTATGAATCCCTTATGTGGGCCACTCCTTGAGAATAATGTTGGTTAAATGTCCACATTGATGGGCAATGATGGTTAGATGTCCTCATTATGATATTTCCTTAGGCCTTGTTAGGCCCATTCGCACCATTCTCTAAGTGGGTTAACCTAAATAAGTGAGCTCCATTCACCATAGACGGATGGCTCCGTGCCATTAGATTTGATATAACCACAGCCGTGGGCCGATCTTTATATTATAGTTAATCGGCCGCCCATCTATGGAACCCGCCTAGTCTATATGCCGATTGTATAGGCTGATTCCGATTGTCGAGGCCGAGTATCGAGGTCGATTCTGATTTGTAGAAGCCGATTGTATCTGCCGATTCTGATTGTCGAGGCCGAATATCGAGGCCCATTCCCGATTTGTCAGAGCCATTGTATCGATTAGGTTGAGGCCAAGTATCGAGGCCAATTCGATTTGTCAGGCCGATTGTATGTTGATTCGATTGTCGAGGCCGATTCGATTTGTCGAGGATGATTGTATAGGTCGATTTTGCTCGGCCAAGTATCGAGGCCGATTCAGAGTCGAGGCGATTGTATAGGCCAATTTTAATTGTCAAAACCAAGAAAGGCCGATTCGATTGTTGAGGCCGATTCCGATTCTGATTATCAAGGCTAATTCCGATTATTGAGGTCGATTCTGAGTGTCGATTTTGGTTGTCGAGGCCGATTTTGGTTGTCAAGGCCTATTTCGATTGCTGAGGCCAATTATCGAGACCTATATGATGTATATGCGATCCGTAGTTGAGGCCTATTGTGATATGTATTTGGCCTATGTGATGTATATGCGGCCCGTGTTTGAGGCCCAGTGTGATGTATATCGAGGCCAATTTCGATTGTCGAGGCCGATTGTATGGGCCGATTCCGATTGTCGAGACCGAGTATCGAGGCCGATTTCGATTGTTGAGGCCGATTTCGATTGTCCAGGCCGATTCCGATTGTCGAGGCCGAGTATCGAGGCCGATTCCGATTGTTGATGCCGATTTTGATTGCCGAGACCAATTGTTGAGACCTATGTGATGTATATGCGACCCGTAGTTGAGGCCCATTGTAATGTGTATTCAGCCTGTGTAATGTATATGCGGCTCGTATTTGAGGCCCATTGTGATGTGTATTCAGCCCGTATTTAAGGCCCAATGTGATGTATATAAGGCATATTGTGATGCATTTGAGGGCCAGGCGATGGAGCCCATTGTGATGTATGTTAGGCCCATGTGAAAGGCCCATCGTGATGTGTATTAATCTCTTGAGCGAGGCCCATGGTGTTATATATATTAAACCCTTGTGTGAGGCCAAGAGTCCACTATATGTTAGCTCTATGTGGGCCATTCCTTGGAGGCAATTTTGGTTAAATGTCCACATTGTCGAGGTCGATTGTCGACGTCGGTTATTAATACCGATTATGAGTATGTGACAGCATAGCATCATGATACATGACCATATGCATCATCTGCATTTTTTTATGAGATATGATTGACCATTGCATATGCCATAGTGCCGGTGGTTTATGGAACTCCCTGATAGGCGGAGTTATCCCACATGAGCGCACGGTATACATAGGATTGATGCATGATTGGACTACATGACTCATACATCTTGCATTATGTGAAGGTGATTACTGTATGCCCTAACGACATCAGGGTCGTAGCCTCCACAGGCATATCGTGGATGGCCAGATGGGACACAGGAAATATGTTATTAGCATCGAGCTGTCATAAATGGCACTGGGTGAAAATTTCTAAACCCTCTTGGTACTAGAAGACGCTCCAACGTCGAGGCCAAGTAGATATACATGAGCGCCCGAATGCCAAATACCAAGAGGTAGCGTCTCCCACTGTGTCGTAGTCGGTTGGGAGGGAGTGTACGCTTACCCGCCCAAGGGAGTAGGCATAGCTAGGCTGAGTTTGACCAGCTCGAGGAATGGGTCCGCTATCAATGAGCCGGGTAGGTATTGGCAGACTACTAGCCAGGCGGATAATGAGGTCTCTTCCACTTACCCAGTTGTGCTCTTGATAGGGCGGCAAGTGGCGTTGAGTGCACTAGATCCCGATGATGATCTCAAAGAGGAACCGTACTGATTCGTGGAGCAGGAGTTGCATACTCATTCATTCATTCACTACCCACTCGGGCTGGTGGTGCGCAACTGTTTGTTACATGTACTTTTGCAATGGCCAGGATTTCAGTTGGGGCGCGCAACTGACCTGAGATCAGGAGTTTATCACATTGAGTCTGACTATCAAAATTTAGGTATGGGACTGGTTTGGATAGAAGTCCCTTGTGATGGACCCCATAGTCTGCGATATTACGTACTATCATCCCGACTTCACACTGCAGCTTAGTCATTTCATTCGCACCACATATTGCATATTGCATTACATCATCGACATATGACATTTTGGGTTGCTACGTTTCTGCATTTATATGGCCTAGATACGGTTACGGTATTCGTAGACTCATCGGGATTTGAATATTACATTGCGTCTTTGGCATCTGATATTTGGCTTGTTGTCTTCATATTGCATAACTGATATACATTGCTTCATCAGTATATGATATTATTTTTGTTATATTTCTGCATCGCATAGCTTGGATAAGGCCGATGGTATTTATGGGCCCATCAATATGTTTTCACATTACTCTAATATCGTATGATTTATGAACTTGCTAGTATTTCTGATATTGTACGATTTATGAGCTTGTCAGTATTTTCGCTTACTCTAATCATTCTGATGTTGCTTACTTAGCACTTACCTTATGCACACACTTTCACCACTCACTAAGCTTTCTATAAGCTTATGCATGATAGATGCGTGCAGGTGGCGTTAGGTTGCAGTAGCGTTGAGCTTGGAGCATGCAGTGGACCTCTGGAGCTTTGATTTTCGATTTATGTATTTCCCTTTCAGCACTGTATTCAAAGATATTATATTAGTAGATATGTGATGATGATGTTGCCCTTGTGATTTGGGTAAACTTGTGGTTATGCTTGTTACGAGTTAAATATACATTAGAAAAATCCTCCTTGTATAATCCCAGGATCGGAATCTAGCGTATGGACATTGGTAGCTGAGAATGGGGTACTACGGAGGCTGTCAACACCGGATTTGGCGATTGGGAATTTTGTTGGCCCGATTTCCAAGTTTGGGGCGTGACAACTATCCCTTTCCTGTTAAAGACAGGCAATATTAGAAGTGTACATGAGTCGAGTTAGCTCGTTCGCTCGCTCGGATTGACTCGAAAAAGCTCGACTCGACTCGAATCAAAACTATGTTGGAGTAAAGTCGAGTCAGTTTTATTGAGCTCGAAACTTTTTTAGTCAAGTTTAAGCTAGACCTAGCTCGACTCGATTCAACTCGGTATTGAGCTCGAACTAGACTCAATTCGGCTCAGATCGACTCGGATCGATTTTTGAGTAAGTATATATAAAAAATTCGGACACCCAAAATAGATTTTTTTTTTTAAAAAAAAAAAAACCCTAACCCCCCAGCATTCTCTCATCTCGGCCGTTCTCCCAACCCTAAAAACCTTAACCCCAGCTCGAACTCGACTCTCTTCAGCGCTCGAATGGCGACCGGCGACCAGTACCACTCTCCTCTCCTCTATTTCTCGTCATTCTCCAGCACCCGACAATGATGTTTCTCACCAAGTGTTTGATGAAATGACTCAACGAAGTATGGCTAGTGGCAAGGAAGGTATGTATATAAAACAAATAACCTTTTTTCTTGATTTTTATATCGCTAGGTGTTTGATGAAATACCTATAAAACCATTGCCGTTGTTTTACATACAGTGAGATTTTGAAGGTGCGGTCCATGTGTTTATGAAAATGCTACACGGGTGAACTCGGCTCGATCTTTGCTCGAACTCAGCTCGAACTAGCCTGAGTTGCTGACCGAACTGAGCCAAGCTGGCCAGTCAAGCTCGAGGACCGAGCCGAGCCGAGTTCGAGCTGGGGTCAGCAAGTGGCCAAGCCGAGTCGAACCATGCCCAGCTCAACTCGGTTCGACTCATGTACACCTCTAGGCAATACCTTACCTTATACCTATTCTTAAATAAGTGTTATTTTCTTTTTTTTTTAATCAAAAATCACCATGTAGTCAACATCCATTGACAAGTCAAGTGTTAATTACACATATGGAACCATGTTAGAGCTTCTAAAATCCATTGGGAAAATGTGACAAAGCCTTGTTGGAGCAACTATATACTTGACAGTTAACCACGGGATGATACCATTTTATCTTTGGGTTTGGGAGAGGCTGAGGTTAGGCTATAGTTTAGGAGGAGAGAGGAGAGGTAAGGGTTAGGTTTGGGGTTTTAGGGATTTGGGAGATGGTTAATATTGTCATTTTTAAAAAGATTTTACTAACCTAACCATAACTATTTTTTCATATAAAAAATTTAACAATGGTATGGGTATTTACCATATTTGGAAGATGAAAAGTATTATTTTGAAAAAAGAAATTTTATTTGTCCTTAAGCCAAAAGGGAGGGTGCAATATAAGAGCTTCTTTAGATTGATGGCAAGAAAGGAAATGAAACATTATCTCATATGAAACTCACTTTATGTAGTTTGCCAAGCCTTTCTTTGTGGAGATTTGTGCGAATATCATTTTTTCGTTGGAAAATAAATAATTTATTTTTCCACTTCCACTCTTAAGAAAATCATTTTTGGATGGTGAAAAGAAAATGAATTTCACAGGGAGATCAAGCCTAAATGTGCCATCGTGCATCTTCAATCGTCTCATATGTATCATATATATATCAATGTACCAATGGACCGCAGTCCATCTTTAGTTATACTACACATGCCACTGTACCACATATGCAAATGTGTCACTATCTACCTTCTCTTGCACCCAATATATGCAAAGCATCCCACATGTGCTAATGTGCCACATATGACACCATCCATCTTGTATTGTGCCCATTTGTCTTTTCTTATGCCCCACACATGTACAGAGTACTCCACATGTGTTGATGTGTGACACGTGCCATTGTCTATCTTCAATAAATTTAAATATGCCACATATACCAATGGTAGCAATGTAATAAGTGTTAACATCTAGATTCAAGTGCTCACATGTCAAATATAACAATAGGTGTGTAACGCCACATGTGCTATTATACATCTTCAAGCACCTCACTTAACCCACATGTGCTACAAATAAGCTTTAAGCACCCACACATGCAGCATATGCCACATGTACCACCATCTATCTTCAAGTCCATGCATACCACTATCCACCTTCAAGCATGCCACATGTGCCACAATTCATTTTTAAGCATCCACATATGCTACATGTCCTAATCCGGACATGCTAGTGGCTACTTGAAAAGTTTTCTAGAGATTTTTTTACAAGAAAATATACCCAGAATTTAGGTTCTCATACCTTTTGCAAAAAGTTTCAATAAGTTATTCCATTAATTACTTTAAGTGATTATCAATAATTACCATTGGAGAGTATGTTCATTGATTTTATGTTAATTTTTTAAGGAAAGTTGGGGTGATTGTGGGAGCAAAGGGTTGGTCGCTAAGGTGGGGCGCCCCACCGTGATATTTATGTGAAATCCACCCGAACCACCAAGTGAGTGACCCTTGTTAGGCTCAAGGCCCGAAAATCAACCTAATCTGTGATTTAGGTAGACCACATGATTGGATCAGTTACAAGGCAATGCTTTCCCTCCAAACTATTTCCCTCAGTGTGGCCCACTTGAATCATGAATTGGCTTCATTTTTTAGCCCCTGCCTGATTTTTTGATGTGGCATCTAATGGTTGGAGTGAATTTTATATAATTATCATGGTGGACACTGTTAAAAAACAAATATGAACATCTCTATACCAACGGCTTCCTTTGGTGTGAGCATGGTTTTTAGCCCCGGTGCTAATGTGATAGTACACATTTAAGGTTGGAGTGGATTTTGCATATACATCCAGGTGGGCCATATTTATAGGATATCAAGGTGCATATCCCTCTCACGACTGTTGAAAAAAAAACATAGATTTGCTATGAAATTAAAATAATAATAATAATAAATAAAGATGAACACCTTGATGTTTTTATACAGGGCACCATGATATGCAATATCCACTCTGGTCATTAGATGTATAATTCCACATTAGGCCCAACATGAAAAAAAATCAAGGTGGCGCAGGATTTAGATGGACCATATCAAAGAAAACAGTTGAAGGAGAGACATCCACGCTTGATTTTTATAAGGCTCATCGTGATGATTATATGAAATCTACTCCAACCCTTCATACCAATTAAAATTTAGTTCGAGTGACAAAAAAGGAGGCCCATCCCTGATTCAAGTAGGCAAAACCAAGGGAAATAGTTTGGACGGTGAGCATTACCCTATATATTATTTTTGACTATGGAGTACACCTTGAACCCCCAATTTTTTGTGCCCTAAAACAAATAGAAGTGATGCACCTAATGGTAAGAGTGGATTTCGAATAAACATCACAGTGAGCTCACCCAACAGCGGACCCCTTGCACTAAAGAAGCTACTCCATGATAATTACTTAAATTAATGGGTACTTTATTAAAAACTTTTCTGAAAAAGGCATTAGAATGTATTAAGTAGGTATTGTTTGGTAATTATTATTATTATTATTATTATTAATGCCTAACAGTAAATTTGAAAATACACTCTAAATTCCCAAGAAATTCTTGTGAAAAAACAAATGAGAACCATATTTCTTTACCATAGTTTCCTGATATTGACTAAAGAAATACTATACACTTTCCAATGCTTTTCATGAACGAAACAGACCTTAAAAAGATTCCCAGCCTTTTGTTGCTCTTTCTCATGATGCTTCCTGCCTTTCGTAGCTCTTTTCAATCGTTATCAAACCATTAACGCACCAGGGCTACATATCAATCCGGACCGTCCATCTGTAGTCCTGTAATGGATTATCTTTAAAAAGTCAGACCTATTGAACCGTACCATTCATCACCGTTCTTCACTTTCGCACACCTAATCTAGACCATCAAACATTTTGGCTATCTACGGTTGTTTCTTAAATCCATTGATCAGATGGTTAGGATGATTCCATTGACGTGTATTTTGAACCATTTTCCATCCATAGGTGGGTAAGTTAGATGAACGGTCCTAAATGATTAAATCAATCGAGTTCTAGTGCCTTTACCGTATAATCTCATTAAGATGGTACATGATTCACGAAACGGTGCCACGTGTACGGCGTACCACTGAAGACCGTACACCCCACTTGAAAAACATAGGTGCAAAAGTTAGGCGGATCCACTCATCATGTGGGCCATACGTGTACATTTAGTCAATCCATTGGTTGTCCACTGTCTTCCATGGTGTGGGCCACCTGCTGAGTGGGATTTCATGACTTTCGTGCCCAGTGGGGTCCACACATGTATCTTGAGTAAATCCATTGGCCGTCATTGTTTTCTACAGTGCAGCCCTCGTGAAAGGAAAAAAAAAAACTGTGTTGTCTATATTTTTAGGGACGTGGATTTATCCACACCGTTCATCTATTTTGACATATCATTTTAGTTTATAAACCCAAAAATGAGGCAGATCCGTAGGCTCAAGTGGACCACGCAGTGGGGATTAAACACCTACAACTGAAAACTTTCAGTGGGCCAGAGAAGTTTTAGATCAAGCTGATATTTGTGTTTTCTTTCTCTTCGTCCGAGTCTATGTGGCGTTATAAACATGTTGGATGGCAACAAAACATCATGGTGGGCCCTGGGAAAGTTTAAATAGTGGGCATCACTGTCATTAGTTCTTCCTATGGTGTGGTCACTTAAGCCTTAGATTTCTCTATTTATGAGCTCATATCCTAAAATGATATGGAAAATTGGATGGACGGTGTGGATGAACCCTTACATCAAGTAGGGCCGGTTGGATACCCGACACTGTACCGAAGGATTCCACTGCCCTAGTGGATCCCCGCTCAACACAGGCTGGGCTCCGATTGCCTATGGCTTTTAACCACTGTTTATTTATTTATTTTTCATTAGAGGTGGGCATCGAGTCGAGTAAGACCGGATTGGGTCCAACTCGACTCGATCAGAAATTTTCAATGAATTGACCCAAACTCGATCCAATCTGGGACTGAGTTCGGGTCATCTAACTCGATTTGATTCATTGCACTGCTAGCCTGACCCGAACCGAGTCCGACTCGGTCAAGGAAATCGAGTCGGATTGGGTTGGGTACGGTTCAGATCGAGTCTTCTATTTTTTTTATTTTTTTTGAAAATTTTAAAATATATATATATATATATATGATTTTCACTGTTAAAAAATTTGTAGGGCCCACCATAACGTTTATTTTCCATTGAATCTGTTAATAAGGTCACTACATGGATGAAGAGGAAAAACAAATTTCATATTGATCCGAAACTTCTGTGACCCCTAAAAGAGTTTCAATTACAAACGTTCAACCCCCCACTGCTTTTTGTAGTGAGGTCTACTTATTCTTTAGATCTGTCTTATTTTTCAACTCAAACCTTAAGACAAGCCCGCCAAATGGATGGCCGGTTTGGATATAACACATACCTCATGATGGGACCCACAGAACTTACTAACGTCAATACACAACTAGTGCATGGTACACCTGCCACTTCTTGACGTCACGTCGATACACAGTGTCAGGAGTTAGAAGACTTTGAACTCGGAGCTCAAGGCCTAAGAGGAGACAAATTGAATACTCCCCCTACCACCAGCCAATGGCTGGTGGTCGGTGCTCTGTGGACCCCACCATGATGTATTTATTTCATCCATGTTGTCCATCTATTTTTCTAGATTATTTTATGGTATTAAACCAAAAATGAGGTATATCCCAATCTCAAGTGGACAACATTACAGAAAACAATGTTGAATGAATATTGCGCGGATTGGATCAGATCTGATTCCAGATTGGATCGATCCGGATTAGCCACCGATCCGAACTCGACTTGATATACGATCAGATCTGAGTGGGCCTACTCGATTCGACCTAATCCTGGCCTTCCGTTCGAATTGGATTGGGTCGGATCCGTCGGATCGAGTCTAATTCTGGTTGTTAAAATTGAAAATCCACGTAATGATAATGTGTACAAGGTTAATGGTCAAATATTGAAACCTTATATGGAAAACTTTCATTTGGGAGAGGAGTCCGTCCCTCTTCATGAGTCAGAATATTCGGATTGATGCTCCTAGTCTAATGGAGCATTTATGTAGGATTTGTATAATATTCATTTTTTTAGTGTCACCTTGTAGGTGAGTTCTTCATGGTAGGTACTATCCATTCTTTCTTTTATTTTTATTGTTCTCATATTTTCTGCATTACATGTATCATTACATTGGGGACAATGTAGATTTTAGGTTGGGGGGTGTGGTTAGTCATCCATGTGAGTTTATATTTTAGGAATAGGTTGAGTACAAATATATATATATATATATATATATATATATATATATATATATATATATGGGAAAAGGTATATGTGCTCGACCTCACGATAAGCTCCCGTGAGGTCGAGCCGTGTGGGCCCCACCGTGATGCGTGTCGACCATCAACATCATGCATTTGATGGGTCCTCTAAATTATGGGATATCCCAAAATCAGCCGTATACGGAACTCGTGGGCCATACCATCTAAAATCATGTGAAGACACCGTTAAAACATATAAAAGCACTTAGTGGGGCCCACCTGAGTTTTGAATGCCACTAAAACTTGGTCCGAACCCTCATCCAAGTGGGACACACATAATGGATGGGCTGAATTTGCAAACCACATCTCGGTGGGCCCAAAAATGATTATGAATGTTTTAATGGTGCACGGCCCCTCCCCACTTCGTATGTGGTGTGGCCCACACAAGTCACGGATTGACTTGATTTTTGAGACCTAGGCCCACGATGGAATGGTGCATCCGACTGATGGGGTAGATGTTCGAAACGCATCACGGTGGGGCCCACACAGCTCGACCTCAAGAACACATGATCATCCCCCATATATAGATATATATATATATATATATATATATATATATATATATATATATATATATATATATATATATATATATATATATATATATTGGTTTATAGAAAAAATTCAAAATTTTCAAACTAATTTTTTATATATATATACAAGAATGCGAACATGATATTATCGAATTCCAAAGGCAAAATTAATACTTAGTCTAGATTGATAGTAGTCGAAATTCCGATAACTGAAAATTATAGACTTGAGTTAAATTATCGAATCACTAAATTGAGTTGTAATTTGATCTACTGAATTCACAATACACCCTAGCTAACTAAGTGATGAATATGATATGTGAACTAGAATAACAAATTTTAATTCAAACAAGGTTGAATGAACTGGTACCATTGACATATGCTTCAAGTAGAGAATATTGAAAAAGAAAAAGTGATGGAAAAAAGAAAATTTTATTATAAAACATGAATGTAATGACCATAATAATCATGTCAGTAATCCGGAGTAAGGATACTTAAGTATCCAGTGTTATTACCATTACAATTACGATACTTTAAGTTATGAAGCAAACCCGATAGGAATCTTCATCTAAGGGTGGTATATAATAATGAGAATATGATGATAAAAGAATAAAAGACATGAAGGAAATGAAATAACTAGAGATTTCATATTCTTAGGATAATTGAAAAGAGTTAGGATATGGAATATGCATATTTCTTAAAGTTAGACTAGTGTCACCAAGCACTTAAGTATATTGTATCATAACTATTTTAAATTTTAATTAGGTCTCTGAACTCAAGGATGTAATGAATTAGGAAATTGAGATTCTAACTAACTTAAGACTTAGGATAAGTGTTGCTTTGTTTTGAAATTCATATGATGAATAAAGGCATAATTATATAAATTTTTGAATTTTGAACTATTTTCCATATTTTCAATGTTTGTGGGTAACATTTCTAAAAACCCTCACGAGACTATAACTTGTCCACTAAGGGAAACTTAAAGGTTTAAAGACTTGTTGCATATGTTAAATGCAATAGAGATTACCTGCGAAAGTGGTGTAGTTAGAATTTTTGTTTTCATTTTAATTTTATTTCTGAAATTAGTTTTTATTCTTATTTTTATTTGAAAATTTTTCTTCATTTATTTTGCTCGGTATTAGCAAAATACTGATTGGGGGGTGTGTTAAGACTCAAATATTGCATATTTTCTCTCATTTATATCTTAGTTTTATGAACATAATAATGTTTAATGGTATATTTTATACTTATTTGTGTTGCAAAGTGAGTTTAAGAGCTTAGATTGAAAAGGATGTTAAAAGTATGGATTTGATACTCAAGAATCACCAAGGCAAAGAATGGACCTTTAAAGACCAAGATTGAAGATTTCAAGACTCCAAAAATTAAGAAAACCAAGTGGAAAAGGAAGGAAGTGTAGAAATTAGTAGAGAAATTCGCAAGATCTGAGCTTAGATGACATCGAACTAGTTTCGATGACATCTTCGATGTCATCGAAGAATTACAGAAAAATTGAATTTGGTTGCTGGATAAATTGGATGCATTCTTCGATGACATCGAAAGCAGTTCGATGACATCGAAGCGATACACGGTGTCTACGCGGATTGCGTAAATAGAGTCGGTTTTGCGAATCTATCCGAGCTATGCCATAAATAAAAGTTTCCGAAGGACTTTTGGGAGATATCTCAGGTTCTTAGAGAGCATATCTAAGGTTTTTTTTTTAGAAACCTCTCAAGTTTTATAGTTTTAGAAATTATTTTTCTTTACAAATTTTTATATCTTTATTTTTTTTTTCTTGCTTTCTTGTTGCTTTCTATTTACCATTTAGTTATGTTTTTCTAATTTCCTTTAGCCCAAGCTAAAAGGAAAGCACCTGGGTTTAATGATCTTTAAGTTATGATGATTGATTTTATTTTATTTTTTTATGAGATGAATGGTGTATGTATGTTATCAATTATCTAGGTTTAGGTTTTTGATCTATCATGTGAGATCCATATGGTGGATGCTTAGGCTTAACCTGAATCAATTAGATTTCTTAGATGAGAAATATTTTCAATCTGCTACATTATTTTATTCATTATCTCATGAATATTGAATACTTAAAATCACTAGCGCTTGAAAATATATGTTAATGGTATTAATCCATGATTCTCTAATCTCTTATACCATTTACTAAAAATATTTAAATTGTTTTATTTTTCGATAAGGCCGACCATGGTGCTCAGATCCTAATTGTGTTATCAAAGTCATCATGATTTATGGATTATTAACCTATGTGTGGAACTTTGAAACTTAAGTGTTGTTTTTAATTTAATTGAATTCTATTTAAAAGTCATACATTCAAAACTTTCAAGATCATTGCATCCATTTAGTTTTCATTACTTCGTTTTGCATTCGATTTTTTCATTCTCCTAAACCATCTCTCTGTGTAATCAACCCTGTATTCATACGATACTACTTATGAACTTCTGCACTTTGAGGCAAACAAACAAGACCCACCTTTATCTTTATTTGCCATCCAACCTGTTGAGAAGGTCACATAGACTTGGATAAAGGGAAAACACAAATATCGGCTTAATCCAAAACTTTTGTAGCCTCAGGAACTTTTCCACTGTAGGTGTTTAACCTCCATTGTGTGGTCCACCTGAGCTTTGGATCTACCTCATTTTTTTTGCTCATATTCTAACTGACAAAATAAATGGACGGTGTCGATAAAACCCATACATCACAATGGCCCTCAAAGCCCCAACCTATCCAAAGCTTGGGACATGTGGGGTAGTGATGTAGGGCAGGTTGCGAACAGTTTTATGGCTAAGATGGATCGGAAAAAGTCCGATCGATGACAGAAGTGATCCAGATCGTTGGAACTTAAAATGAATGTATCTCGCAAACCAGAATGAGCCATTAGATGTACCATATATGATTTTGGGGTAGGACGAGCTACTTTGCCCATGCTGAATTTGTGAAATACGTTTAGATCGACGGTCGAATTCGTGTTTTAATTTTGTTTTTACTATTTATGGTAAGTTTTAGTTTGAGTATAACTCTTCATCCATTGTACTTTAGGAGTTGCACCCAACATGAAAAGTGCTTAAAATAATTAGGAGAACAGCATGGTAAAGTCAAATAGTACACTTACTATTTTTGGCCGAACACTTGCGCACTAGTAGACATCATGATCGTTTATAAATAGTAAGTTTACTATTTATAATAAGTTGCGAATTATAGGAGTTTTAGTTGTAGTTTGATTTCAAAACTTCTTCCATGGCTTCGTATCCCTATTTATAGGGGTGTAATCTCTTTTTTCATCATCAATCAAATTATTACAAAATGTTTAGAATTTATTTCTATTTTCCTATTTCTTTTCTCATGAATTCGAGAAATCTCCATGAGGAGTTAATCGACTACAGAACACGATTAACTAGTTATCGCCTCAAAGGAAGATGGTGCTAGACCTCACGTCCTTCACTTCGCCAGGTAGCACTCCGCATCGCTTTTTAGTGGATCAGATGTGTTTATACATGTGAAACATTTCCATATCGGTTGTATTTTGTGGTGTCCCTTCATCATGTAAAATAGACATGTTGGTGGGTCCCACACAAGCTGGAAGCTTTCTATGGTCTGCTTCCCCCTCCTTATTTCCTGTGGGGTTCAGCCCTTTTTGGGGCTGAAGCTGCCGGACTCACCCGAATTTAGGGTGACTCGGGCGGTGACTCTTGTAATCCAACCGGGTTGGGCCGACCGAATCTGAGTTGACTCGGACGACTGACCAGAAAGGAAAGGACACGAGGTGGATGTCATGCACACATCACGATGGGCCCCACAGAGCTAGACTTCTTGATTACTTACTGAGGGGAGAAAGTCCCATGTGTAAAGTAGCAAGAAATCTTTAGGAAAAGAATAAAAGAAAGTTGAGTGATAGACCGACTATAAACAGTTGTACATTTACAAAGATGAAAGGATGAGGTTCAAAGAAAGATATAATAAGATCAGTTTTCATAACTGTCCATTCTCTAAGGGCTATTTTCAATATCTTATGCTCCAATATTCATGATTAAGATATCATCGCAACCTTTGATTTGTATAATTAAATTTGAACCATTGAGACATTTCATTTCAATGTTCCACATTCTTCTGTTCATGTCAATTGTCAGAATAATTGCTAAACTATAAGTCTCTTGGTAGGGATGGAATGGACGGTTTTGATCTTTGGTATATTTCTACAATTGGGCCACAATAGGATGGCACGTGCTAATGATATGGCCATGTGGGAACTGGGAACTTCCATGCACCCAACCTTCCCACGTGATTGTCTTGGAGAGGGGAAGGTGGATCGGGACCTTCCATCTAGTGGGGCCCTACAATGTACGTACAAAAATTTAAGCCAATGATCAAATGGTACTAGTATCTAATCGATGGTCTTAAAATGGATATAGGAAAAATAAAAGGAATCAACGGTTGAAATCCAAGAGGGAAAAATGATGGCTATGATTTTGTGATTTTTTTTCTCCTGATTTTTGAATTGTTGACCATCCACCGTAGATCTTACGAGATAAACAGTCCCAATAGGCCTTTCCTTTGCCACGTGTGCAGCGAGAGGAGACTGCATGGGAGTTCCTCTAACAAGCGCCGTGATTTTATTAATGGAACCCGTCCATCTCCAGGCACTACAATCGATGGGACACAATCCAAAGATTACACTGACCCGATGGTCCTGACCATCAATTGGAATTCAAGGTGGACGGTTGACCTTTCCTGTTTTCCACCGTCCGATGGATGACTCGACATCGGTAGTCACCCCTCTAGTACGGAGGTCAGTACTGGCTCGTGCCGTGAGACCCACCATGTATGTGTTTTATCCATGCCATCCATTCATTCGCAAGCTCATCCAGCGCTTTAACCTAAAATGAGGCAGGTCCAAATCTCAAGTGGAGTACACCACAGGAAACGATTGAATTGGGACACTTTGGCTTTTTTTATTTTTTATTTTTACACACGCAAACACACCACCACACACTCACGCCGTGATGAGATTTCACCATCTATGGGTACTTGAACCCTCAATCAGGTGTTGAAACTCCTAAAAGTCTACCATTGGAGTAAGTGTAAGGACTCCATATGCTTATATTACTACTAATGTGATTTTTAATAAAGATGAACAAATATTCTTATCTACTCATCTATTCTATTCAATGCTATTAATATGGTATTTTCATTCATTTTTGAGGTAGGTTCTGCCCCCTCAAATTAAAGTCATGAAATAAGTAGCAAATTAAAATTGAAACGGCTCAATTCGCCAAGTTAAAAGCATTTGCCCCTGTTTACTTCCATATCAACAAAGCAGCTCGGAATCAATTGGCAAAAAGTCAATGACTACTTGAGTTGCTTACCGCCATTAAAACCCTTTTAGTGCTACAAAAGTTGATAACAAGCTGATATTTATGTTTTCCCTATGTTAGGTCTGTATGACTTAAGCAATAAGCTAGATGCCAGATACATATCATGTGGGTCTAAGAAATTTTAATGGTGGGCATACAATCGTTATTATTTCCTGTGGTATGGTCACATGGGACTTCGTTCTATTTCGTTTTTGGGCTCTTGTCATGAAATGAGCTGGAAAAATAAAATAATGAACAGCATGGATAAAATACATACATCATACATCATGGTGGGCCACGCACGGTACTGGCCAAGTCACTACGGAATCCGAGTCACTCTGGTTGAATCCAATAGATGGTCAAAAGCAAAATAATCACTCAGCATGACTTATGATATGTAGCCCATCCGATAGTGACCAGACGATGGACGGTTCCTATCATCTAACAAGAGCTGCATCTAACCCGCTGCCATCGAAACAAGATGTGATAACACGAAGAAATACGAAGAAAACTCGCGAGTGCACTTTCCAGCTAAACTTGTACATGTACTCGACTACCTCAACCTTCCAGCATGCAAGATCCAAGCCGTTCATCAAATCAGCCTTATTGTAGTTACTCAGGGATAAATTTCAAACCGGCCCACTGATCCAATTTAATATCTGATCCTCCTAAAATTCCTCTCCCTCATACCATCCATTTATTTCTCCACGCTCGGCCCACATGTGATGGAAAAAAAAAAAATCAATCTTTTTTATTTAATATAATCTAAACAATCTGATTTACCTGATGAACGGTCTGGATCTTTATAATGAAATTTGTGTTCTTGATCACACGCGCGACTGCTGTAGAGTGAGTGCACTCAGCAGCCTCCATAACTCCTGGTTTCGCTTCTCAACAATAATATCTCCCGCATCCAACGGCATCTGGCCACGTATCCCCCACACGAACCGAATGATCTGTTCGTCATCAACGCTTTAAGAGAAAAACTCTGGTACCCTGCCAGAGTCGGATCAATGATACGCATGCACCTAAAAATACAAAATGTGAAATGCAAATAATTAAACTTTCCAGATTAGGGGCACCTTTTTAAATGCATCATGAACTAAAAATCAAGTTTATTTGATTATCTGACCGTCCGATTCTAAATATTTATTGGACGGCTCAAAATGCAACCAAAAACTGTTCTACAAATCAGAGGTTAGGATTGTTCTAGCAATCGGATTTTAGGCATGTGACTTAGAGAAAGTGTTTTCCATAATGTAGTCAGTTAATGCGAGTTAATTTATGCCTAATGTCCAATCTGAGCGCCTGCTTATCAAGCGTCATACGCTGCCGGAGTATGAAATTACTCCCACTCCTTCCGTCCTCTGTAACGTAAAAGACAGGTAGTCCTACCTTCCCAGAACGGACGGGCAGTCCACAGAGTGAAGTGAAATCATAGGCCGCCAGCTGGCCAAGTGGATCTCTGTAAGAGAAACTTCAATAGGTGGGGCCCAGCATGGATAGGCCATGGACCGTCCTTATCATCTTTTGAGTTGATGGAAAATCGCAGAACTGGACATGAATGTAAAGCATTGACAATTCTAATATCCTATCCGTCCATTGATCGGACGGCTGCAATCGTTTTGTGTCAACTCATACCTCGTCTGTCCTTTATCGGAAATGGGACTCATTGCTTGAACAGTTCTGATCACCACACGAATTGCCCAACTAGCGGAATAGGAAGCGAATTTCATTCTGGTAGTCCGCGGACTATAAACCTGCCTTTAGAATAGTAGGAGAATGGGATCTTGAGGCGCATAAACCCACTGTACTGCCCACCAATTTCATTAGCTTAAAAGAAACCTTAAGCTTAAAAGGGTCTGTTTGGGCGGTGGGATTAGAAGGGATTAGGTGGCATGGGATTCATCTGGTCCTCTGCCCATTCCACTCTATGCCTGAGAAGAATGGAAAAGGCTTAGAATTAGATTAGATGGAATTGCATTGTGCCCGTGCCAATTTTACTCAATGTTAGCAAGTTGTGCAGATCCCACCATGATGTGTGGGTTATATCCACACCATCCACCCATTTTTTGAGATTATTTTAAAGCATGAGCCAAAAAATCAAGTAAATCTAAAGCTCAAGTGGACCCCACTATAGAAAACAACGGAGATTAAATACTTACCGTTGAAAACTTCTTTAGGGCCACATAAGTTTTGGATCTACTCATTTTAGGGGCTGGTATCCTAACGTACAGGAGTATTTTGATCAAAATACCAGCGTCCGAACCTCAAAGGTCACTTTCCCCGAGATAAGTTTACGGGGCTGAGAAAATAAAAAAGACTCATCTACAGTTCTACTTATTTATCGGAGAATAGCCAGCGACCATCCACATCCCTAGCCGTCCATCCCCGCCACCAGAAATCCAACGACTGAAAATTCCCAGCCGCACTGATCTATGAACCAGAGGCTACCATCCGGTCAACACCAAAGTTTCCATTCAGAAACCGACACGTGTCCGGACCCGACAGCTACGAGGCAAGCGAAGGGATGACCGGAAAACCTGGGATCGCCTGTTACTGCGGCCTATATAAATTCAGTTCCTCTCCTTTCCGCCCGTCTTTCCATGGTTTTTATGGGGTTTTCTCTCTCCTCTTTTCAGTAATTATTTTTTCTCAGGAGAAGTAAAGAAAAAGGCAAGTGAATCCTTCACCGATCTGTGGAAATTCATCTTTTTTTATTCTCCTCGGATTTCACCTCCTGCAATTGTAAGAGATTCGGAATTTTATTTTATTTTGGGATATTTGCTGGTTTTTTTGTGGAATTTGGTGAATTACAGGGCTTGTTTGGGTTACCTAGGGTTTTTTTTTTTCTGATCGAGAATACTTGTGATTTGGGTTAGATCTGCAAATTCTCGGTTTCTAGGGTTTTCTAAGCTTTTAAGACTGTAGGATTTGGTGAATTTGAGGGTTTTGATATGTGAATTGTTGGATATTGGTGGAATTGGATTTTGGCGATCGGCTGGGAATCAGATGGTGTATGTTGCTTTGATTTTGATCGATTGTGCGTTGTTATCGTGTGTATGTATTTGAATCGGCTGGGAGGGTTGTGAATTGTGTGGGAATTGAAGGGAATGTAGTTTGCTTGTTTCAAATGGCGTGTGGTTGAAAGAATTGGTTGAATTGAGGGTTTTTGTGTTTTCCTCTATCGGTGGATTCATTAGGATGTTTGATGATGAGAAGATGGATTTTCATGAACATTGAGGCTTTGAGATTCTGGAGATTGTAACTGATGAGCATTCACTGAATTCTGGATTGGGGTGGATCAGGTTTTAGTTTTTTGGTTTTCTATCTCTTACAAATAACGGATGGTTGGGTATCTGATCCAATTTTGAAGGGTTTCAGCTTTGTAACTGGTGTAACGAAATTTTGGGTCGTTTGAATTTTGGGTTATTTTGGAGGGTTTTATGTGTGGAAAGGGTAATGACTGCAGGGACTGATTTATCGCGTCCTTTTACTGTATTAGATGGTCGATTCAGTAATGATAATAGGCCACCCATTGGCGATGAGAACTCCGAGGCCCTGGAGAGCTTGAAACAGATGAATATCGGGAAACCTCCTCGGCACCTTTCGGTCATTCGGCATTGCATCAGCAGTGCTCAGCTGGTGGCTGAAGATGAATTGGTGAGTTTTTGAATTTCCCCTTTGTTATGGATTTTTTTTTAATTGGACATTTTATGTTTGAAAATTACGGATATGCCTGAAAAATTATAACCATGGGCATCTTGCTGCCTTTGGAATCGAGCTAAATCTAATGTAATTGCTACCAATCTCTGCATGTAGGAGTTGAATATTGAGAATATTGGCCCCAAATCACCAGCAAATGAGAAGTCTGTGTTTTTACCCATTTTTCGCTCTGGGAGTTGTTCGGATAAAGGACCCAAACAGTACATGGAAGATGAGCACTTATGTATAGATAATCTACTTGAACATCTTGGAGAAGTTGCAAATTTCCCGTCACCAGGGGCTTTCTATGGGGTGAGTAACGTAAATACTGCTGATGCATCTTCTGATTTGTAATTGGTTGTTAATTTGCTATACCATTCATCCTCATTTGGTACAATAAAATCATGGTATGGCTAGATGCTTGCTTTTATGGCTAATGAAGATAAATGGTGTAATTTATTTTATATTTTCAGTTTCTTTACTAATTCCATTCAATCATGATCACGGAACCTCTCATTTTCCATCATTTGAAATTTAAGAGATAATTGGGGAACAAACCATTTGGTGGATTTGCACCCGTTCATTGATTTTGCCAATATGATTATTTTTTTATTTTTTTTTTTCGGCCAGAAATTCAACAAACTATGTATAGGCTGCTCATGATGATGCAATAGCTAACATGCAGTAGTTTATGTGGGCAGGTATTTGATGGCCATGGTGGTTCAGATGCAGCATCTTTCATCAGAAAGAACATTCTTAAGTTTATTATTGAGGATTCTCATTTCCCCACTTGTGTGGAAAAGGCCATTAGGAGTGCATTTGTCAATGCTGATCGTGCCTTTGCTGATACTTGTTATCTTGACAGCTCCTCGGGCACCACAGCGCTGACTGCCCTTATTTTCGGAAGGTGAGAACTCTATCCATCTCTTTTATTGATCAACACACCTTAATTGAAGTTCGTTAGCACAGTTTTGAAAGTAACTATAGAGTCTGAATTGTTTATCATTAGAGGGGGGGGTTTTTTTTTTTTTTTCTTGGCTATGTCGCATTATAGGAAATTTCTTTAGTTTAAACTGCACTATCTGTTGATTTAAAAGCCACGAATGTGTGGATATGCTTCTTGGTTCCTAGTATTGGCGAAACCTATTTCTATTGCCTGTTTGGGCAACACTTTGTTAGGAGCAGAACATGCTTGGTCAATGGGGTGTGTTGTTGGTTATTTCAGAAAACCAATAAGCTTCCTTGGGAAGATCAAGGAAATTAGTGTCCTCTTTTATGATCTAGACTTCTTTCATTTGGTAATGACCCTGTTGCTCCTTTTGCTGTGTTCCAGGGCTGCACCCCCATTATTGCATTTCAGAAACTCCCCCTTGCTCTAATATAATATATTCAGTTATCTTCTCAATTGAAGGGAGGGAGGTGGCCGTCCATCACTTTAGTCTCTCATCTAAAATCATGATCCTTGACAACCTTTGATTTTTGGTTTTCAGATCATGGGCCCAGAAATATAGCTCCCTTGAATTGCATGGAATTCATAAGTTTGGCTTTTGTTTCGAAATCATAGTTTTAGATTCGGGGTATTATCTTTTTAACTTATGCGATGGGTTAAGGAAAAGAAAAGAAAAGAAAGGAAAAGAAAAGAAAAAACTTATGCAATGGGTCTTGCACATGTTGTCAATTGCTATTTACATTTCCTTTTATCTTCATTGTTGTTGTGATCTATCACCTAACGTATATTCATCTTGAGACTTACTTTTCCCGACATAATTCTCCCATCACCATTCAGGATCATGCTAATCGCCAATGTTGGCGATTGCCGAGCCGTGTTGGGAAAACGTGGCAGGGCAATTGAATTGTCCAGAGATCACAAACCCAACTGCACCAGTGAAAGAATCAGGATTGAGAATCTGGGTGGCATCATCTACGACGGCTATCTGAACGGCCAGCTGTCGGTAGCAAGGGCTCTTGGGGATTGGCACATGAAGGACCCTAAAGGCTCTGCCTGCCCATTAAGTGCGGAGCCGGAGTTGCAGGAGACAATCCTCACAGAGGAAGATGAGTTTCTGATAATCGGCTGCGATGGTCTATGGGACGTGATGAGTAGTCAAGGTGCTGTTACAATAGCAAGGAAAGAGCTCATGCTCCACAACGATCCCGAGAGATGCTCAAGAGAGCTGGTGAGGGAGGCACTTAGGCGGAACACATGCGACAATTTAACGGTCATCATCGTATGTTTCTCCCCAGACCCGCCTCCTCGGATAGAGATTGCCAAATCCCGAGTGCCGAGAAGTATATCAGCAGAGAGTCTGAATTTTCTCAAGGGTGTTTTGAACAGCAATGTATGAAGGGATGTAAAATGTTTTTTAGTGGTTGGGTTTTATGTGCTTTACTTCCTTTGGCCACCAATAAAAGTTCCAGGAGTTGTGATTATTTTGTGGGGGGGGGGGGGGGGGGTGGTGCGGGGGTGGGGGTGTTGTTAGAAGTTAACAATGTACATGTAAGATTAATCATTTGTATCAGTAGAAAGCATGAATTGGTTCTTTTGGAGCTTCATGGGATTTCTCTTTTTAGAACACAGACACACACAGCATGATTTTAAAAATCAGTTTCATTACGGATGTATAGATCATTATGTGAAGGAAATGCCACTGGGTTACATGATAGGTGAAAAAAGGGATTGTATTGACACCATTACTCAGATTGATACGTCTGTTACATGATGATATGGTCGTTAAGGGCCCGTTATTAAAGTTGTAATTTTAAACTAGATTTAGCCTATTTTGAGGACCAAACATGAAATTTGAGCGGGATTCAAGAAACCGAAGCTGAGTGGACCATTTTTGAAAATATTAGGAGATGGGTTAAACTATCACCTTTTTTTCTTTTTCTTTTTCTTTCTTTAAAAAAAAAAAAAAAAAAATTCAATACACACTCTTACACCCGCACACACCACATGGGTTCTTGAACCCATGATCTCAGAGTTGAAACAGAGTGTTTGCCGCTAAGCCATAAATTGAGAGGCCCTCAGTTATATATATATGTTTTTACGTAAAGGGCATTAATACAACAATTTAGCAAGTTGAGATGACACATCTCAGTAGACACCATTCTTACTAAAGAATGGGCCATTACATTATCAAAACAAGTCCAAGAGAAAAAAATTACACGTGCCACCCTCACATTTATTAGAATTTTAATGGTTACTTTTTATATTTTTTCCCAAATCAGATTTAAGGCTGTTGCTGGAGCTGGGCACGGGACGATTCGACTTGTCCGACTTGTTTAGACCCGACTCGACCAGAACCGAATGAGTAAGTCGGTCCGAACTGAGTAGACTTCACCTAATCTGAATTCATACCAAGGCAAGTTCGAGTTACCCAATTACTTGACCCGAAACTCGATCTGGTCAGTCTTGACTTGACTAAAATTTAGTTTATATATATATATATTATATATATATATATATATATATATATATATATATATATATATATATATATATATATATATATATATATATATATTATAAAACCTAAATCTAATCCTCCTTTTCCTCCTATCCTGAGCCCAACAACCACCCACCACCACTAGGCCACCCTCCTCTCTCTCCTCCACTCCCTCATCTCCCACACTTGATGGTCTCGACCCAACAGCCACTAGCTTGACAGCTTAGCTGCTCGTCTTGACTGAGCAACTCGTTTGCACCCACCCGGTCCCACCACCATCATTGCCCTCCTATCTCCCTCCTCTTCCAAGCTCGGCAGCCAACCACCACCTGTTAGAAAATCCAATACACAACGGAGGATAGAAGAAAACGATCAGATCTATCGGGTTCAAGGCTCGACTTGAATAGTCGATTTCTCAAGATAGATTTGCTGCCCTTTTTCTGGAAATTCCAGCAAGTGCAAATGAAGGAAATTTGCAAATTGTCTTCAGGATACAATGAACTCTCAATCCAATTTTCAACACGAAAATTTGCACATTTAAGTATTGAACAGATCTCTAGTTTTGACACCACCATGCCTTAAGACGTTCAGAAAAAACTCAGAAAGAGATTAGATCAAGAGTAATTGCACAGAAGATGATATAATGTTAAGAATTAAGAGTCTATCCTTCTGGATTATAGTATCCAGGATTTATATCAACTGAAAAGTTATAGATTTCTTCCTGAAGAGGTGCTAAAGAGCCTTTTCAAGAAATTCATACCCATTCACAGCAAATAATTGTCTTTCCATGAAAGGACATGACTCTATGTCATATGGCAGTTATTTCTGTACCCATTCAGACAGGATCAATTATCCAATAGGAAAAACTGAATCCACATAAGCGACACATGACATAGGTGCCACATGTACAATCATGTCACAATTACTCTTAATCAACAAAGGTCATAAAATCATCAGGATAAACCCTCGTTCAATTCCAGTTGTACCATGGCAAAAAAAGTTTGAACCATGTGCCAAAAAGACTATCTTTTTGCTCCTTGCGACGATGTGAAGTGCTAAGTGCGCTTAATAAAGCGCCCAAGCAGCCTTACAGCCCACGCCATGTGCGCGGATGGTACTTCACACCGTCCTTGAGGAAATTTGAACCCTAGTTGCATAAGTAAAACCCCTTCTCTTACCGACTGGCTATTCACACTATTTATGAAAAGTTTAAACAATTAATATATTTATTTACTTTCTAAAAATAACTTTTATTTTTGAAATTTATTTTTATCTAAAAAACACAACACCACCATCATCACCCTCATCTCTCCCTCCTCTTCCAAGCTCGGCAGCCACCCACCACCATCATCACCCTCCTCTCTCCTCTCCACTCCCTCGGTGCCAACTCGAACAAACTCGGTACTTTTGACCAAGTTGGACTCAGCTCGAATTAGTCCAGGCCAGACCCGAATTCGGATCGGTTCGGGCATGCTGGACTTGGTCTGGTCATCCTCAACTCAGTCCAACTCGACTCGATGCCTAACTCTAGCCGTTGCATAGCCATATTGGCAGGACGGACCACACGTTACCTTTGTGTGATACCTTGGGGGGAGGGACCCTTGGATTCTTCTCATCCATTGCCAGGTATGCTACCGGCCCACCATTTTTTTGGAGCCTTTCCAACCTCGTGATTCCCTCTCATTCCTGAATATTTTATGACCCGCTCTATTAAATTCCCAGCCTACCAATTGGAGGATGTGTTTTTCTTTCTTAACTTTTCCTTTTATATATATATATATATATATAAAGGCATTGGCTAGCCTTGCAACCTGTTTTATTTTTAAATTCTCGTGAAACAGGTGAAGGAGAGGTTTGCCATCCCACAAGCACTTCCAAACACATGCACGTGACTCGATACGTATATCAGGAGGGGCCACGTCGAGATCCTTTTGCCCAAAATTCAGGCTCTTCACTCTGATTGCGTAGTGTACCACCGACATTTAAGTGGCAAAGTTCTGTGGGCCCCACCGTAATGTATGTGTTATATCCACACCGTCCATCCATTTTTCCATATCAATTTAGGGCGCTCAAATGGACTAAACCACATAAAGCAGTAGGGACAATGACGCCTGCCGCAAAAAGAGTTATTGATCTATGCCGTTGTTACCACCTGAGAGGTTTGTCCACTCATTGTGGTGTATGGGGGAGCGGATTAGGTGAGACCCCATATCCACCTAGGTGGGTGGGACCCCTAGCTGACCTCATCCATTCCAACCATCCCGATTAAGAACTCATTTTAGGGCATGATCTAAAAAATGAACCAGATCAAAAATCTCAAGTGGACCATAATACAAAAAATAGTGGAAATCGACCATTAAAAACTTCTCATGAGCCACAAAGTTTTGGATCAAGCTGATATTTGTGTGGTCTCTTCATCCAAATCTTTATGACCTTATCAACAGGTTGGATGGCAAATAAACATTACGGTGGCCCTCATGAAGTTTTTAATGGTGAGGATTCAATCACTATTGTTTCCTATGGTATGATCCACATGAGATATGGATCTACCCCAATTTAGATAAACCACGCTCATGGTGTTATGCTCTATTTATGCCCGATCCTATGAGAGTCAATTAAAGAGTATACTTGTGTATCTAAATTCTGTTGAGATACTTGAAGATGATTTGTAATTGGCATCTATCAGGTGATGCCACACTATCCATAAAGTAATGGTGGCCGCATGAAACATGATCAAGTTAGCAACAAGGCTTAAAGTAGTTATTGATGTTGGAGGCAAACTAAGAAGGAAAAAGATTCCAAGGATTCAGTAGTGTTGAAATAATTAGAGTAATCATCAGGTCAGGACGTGAGAAGCATTTGAAGAACCATTTCAAGGTTATAAATATTAAAGGAATTTGGTAGAAAAATTTGTCTCCTATCAAATTAAACTAAATAAAATCTATCTTTCAATTATATGTCATTTATATTATTTAGTGTAATCATTTATATTCTTTAGTGTAATTTTTTAACTTTATATGTCATTTACATTTTCTTGTGTAATCCGTAGTAGCAATTAAAATAGTTGTTAACTTTAGTTGTAATTCAAGTCTACGATCATATGTTAGATTTAGTTTGAGTATCAAATAAAATTCTCTAACTAGATAGGCCTTAGACAATTATTTTTTTATGATCGAATATAAAAAATTTCTTTTTTGTTTTATATGTACTAAAGAGAAAATCATTTCATATGGAAGGCAGAGGTGTGACTCATTTTTAGAGGATAAACGTCACTCTCTGACTATTGCCTGATTATCTTAAGCAACGTTGTGCAAGTAATTGAATAGACGACTGATCTTATTAGATCTCGATCATATATGATCAATTTTCACATATATCTACCTATCTTGGTGCATGGGGTCATAGACGTTTGATTTAAATTAAGCCGCACATATAATTCTCACACGCTCGCACTAATCACGTGATCAAGATTAAAATAGTAACAATGCACAGTATATCTAAAATGAAACCCATGATCTGGACAGCTTAATTGCATCCCATGTGTAATTTATGAGTATTTTGTAACTGCCCGTGCATTATCCATGACACTTCAGGAGAGTATCAAAGTTCCTCTCTTAAAAAACGATGATAATAAGAATAATAATAATCCAATGTTTCAAACGTTGGCAGGAAATGTGAACATGGAATCCCGTTGCTGTCGCTGCAGGGGATGTGCTGTGCATTGATTGGGACTGCAATCTGTCAATCAATCAGGGGAAGGGTTACAATCAAATCCCAGCCACGCATTGGAATCAGGTTATTTGTTTTCTATCCAACCCTTTCTCAAAAAGGGTTGTTATTTGATACTCCGGCTGAACATTACACTTGATATGCAGGCGATCATAAATTGTACACATTGCATGGATTAACTCAAAAGTAAACTGACTAATTCGTGGATATCGTTGTTGCTTAGTCATTGTTCCCAAATCACCTCAACTTCTAACTCATTTTGAAGCGTCCATCAATCTGGACAATTTAGTTGAATTAACTTGTATTGCACGTAAGCAATTTCTGAATAATTTTTAATTGCTCGTGTATCATCCATCATCCTCAATCAGAGTACGGAAGTTTTTCTTTTCCCAGAACGCCTCTAGTTGCCAGCTTGTGATTGAGAAACCGTTTTAACGTTGGGAGCGGATTAGGTGCGGCCCTTACAGGTGGGCCCACGTGTGTATTCTATATCCACACCCTCCGTCCATTTTGTCTGATCATTTTAGGGCATGAGGCCAAAAATGAAAGAAGATCCAAATCTCAGGTGGACCAAATGATATAAAACGCTGATTGAACACCCTAGATTTAAAAACTTCCTAATGCCCACCATAATGTTTCAGTAATGTTTATCTGCCATCCAACCTGTTGATAAGGTCCGGTGAGATAACAAACAAATATCAGCTTGATTCAAAACTTTTGTGGCTCATTAATGGTCAATCACCACCTTTTACTATGTGAGATAACAAACAAATATCAGCTTGATCCAAAACTCGTGTGGCCCATTAATGGTCAATCACCACCTTTTCCTATGGTATGGTTCATATGAGAATTAGGTCTACCTCATTTTTTGTTCTCGTGCCAAAAATAAAATGATCCAGCAAAATGCATGTACAGTGTGAATATAGAATACATACAATAAGGTGGGCCCAACAATCAGGCTCGCACCTAATCCACTCCCTTTAACTTCGGGCTTACACGGAAGTAATCAAAAGTTCTAATTTTTTTTTTTCAAGTCAAGTTGGCGGAGACTAGTCAACAATTGTTTCTCAAAGGCATATGATAAGAAAGGATTATCCATCATGTAAAGTATGGTAGCACATGTGTAGCTTGGCACACGTGGCATATGATAGTGTGAACGCCGCCTTCACGCACGAGCATGCGATAGTGACCTCACTTCCTTAATTTTTGGTATTGATTTGTTAGTATAGCTAAAGTATATTATTGACTCGAGAAATGCATTTGATTCGAAGTAGCCACTAGTTAGATGGAGTTTAAAATTTACGGCCAGGTAGAAACTATAAAATTGCTTAGGGGTCGGGGAATTTCACGATTCCCTAACTCAAATGACTTTCGCTATTGGTCTATAACCGTATATTCTGAGTAATGAAAAATGAAAGGATTAAGCATTGTTTTTCGCTCACACAATGTGCGGTCTCTACTTCAGAAGAGAGTTTCAGCATTTTTTTATTTGGTCGTGCTTCACATAACCCATAAGGGTCAGATAGGCGAAAGCAAGAAAAAAAACTATCTAACCTTACACCACAGAGCCAAGTAGCTCCGGGTAGGTTAATAAAGTAAAAATGTAATGAATAAAATAAAATGTCATATAGCCTTGCTTTGCAAGATTTAGGATCCTGAGTAGGCAAATAAAGTAAGAAAAAATGGAAGAGCGTGAATAATGTAGAATGAGATGTAAGGATATATAGATATAATTGATGCACTTATAATGTGTGGAGTGGAATGCAAATTAAATAGAGATAGATGAACTCTTAGCTTTGATGACTTCTTAAATGACCATTTTTGTCTCCTATATCGAGCAGCATATCGGCATGTTGGAAATATTTAAGACACTTCGAGCAGCACCTCCAAGTGAATTCCAACCCACAGACCATCTCTGTATTTTTTTATATCTCTTTCTACTATCTGTTTTTTTTCTCTCTCCCTCGCTCTCTGTTTCTTTCTATTCGTTTTCTCTCTCTCTAGCTTACTTCCCTTGCTCCTCTTTATATGTATGTGTGTATTTTCATTCGTCCATCGGATCCCTTATATAAGCGTTGGCGGCCGAATTATACTGCCAACGGCCGTAATTACTCGGAATGCATTGTGGGCATCCGTAGTTTAAAACGTAATATATTATATTATACATATAAGTTAAAAAGTAATGATTACTTTTATATATTTATTTTATAATAAATTTTTATGTTTATATATATATATATATATAGAGTAACGATTGATTTTTATTTTTTGTGCAAATTATTTGAATGTTAGTATCTTATTAGTTATCTGTCTATTTTCAATAATCTTAATTTTGTTGGAAAGATAATTAGATAAGGTTCTCAACAAGATTAGAATCACTTCGATCGGACCTTATTTAACCTGCCGAAAATACAACCGTACATAATATGAAATCGATTGTGTGCAATTTGACCGATGGTTTATTTTCGATGATATTAAGATCATTGGAAATATCACCTGATAAGTTTTTCAATGCAACTGAAATAACTTCAATTGGATCACGTTTAGCTAGTTTTAAGTGCGGATAAAAATTTTACCGCTTTAGTTGCTCAGCAATGAGTGATTTTGATAAACGGGCTGGATCCTCCTCATCATAATCCAAATTAGAAAAAAACTTAAGTTCATTAGAAAAATCATTTGAACACATTTCCAATGAATCATACATCATCTTAATCGGTCAAAATTTACTATCAATAATATTATGACCACTTCGTGGACGAGGACGACCGTACTTTCTTCAATCTTAAATATATGACCTCTCACGCTTCAACACAACATTATTCGGAAAGATTAAATAGTACAGAGAGCAATCCACGAGTAGAGAGAGTTCATTTTATCCTTTTTTTGCTCATCGGTTGTTACATACAAAGAGTTAATAGAATTTTGGAGTTTTGATACACGACCATGATCGAATCGCTACTGGATTTGGTGCTTCCTGATTGGATCCATTGGTTATCTCCGAGACATGTTGAGTATACTCCCAATTGGATCTAAACAGATTTTCAATGATCTCTGAGTTAGTATAAGACAATTTATTGAAGTCAAGCAAAAGCTAAAAGAGTGGCTTGTCCTCGTTTTAGGTAGGGTGTCTATAGATAGGCTCTTGAAAAGTAAATATGATAATTTTTACTGCATAAAATTGGATAATGACACTTGTGATGCGTGTTTAATGCATTGTCATATACATACCACAACTAGGGGTGTCAATGGGATGGGCTCAGGCCTGAAAAATCATAATTTTAAATAGGGCTGGCCCGAAATAGTTCAAACTCTAGGTTGACACCTACCCTAGGCCCAGCCCGTTGATAGCCCTAACCAGAACCATTGGATAAGCTACCACACTAGAAAAAATAAAGGAATTTTTTCAAAAGAAATACTATCTAATTAATACTGAAAAAGTTTTCAAAAAACTATCTCATTAATCCATATAATTATCATTCCATTACTTTCGATAAAGGAATTATGGGAGCAAATAGTGGGTAGCTCAAGTGAGCCCCATTGTGATGTTCATGTAAAATCCCCCCAACCAGAAGGTGCAATACTCCATGTTATGCCAAGAGCCCAAAAATCAACTCCATCCATGATTCTAGTGAATTATATGATTAGAAACCGTGCATAAGGCAACACTAGCCCTTTTGGGCATGACTTTTGGACTCAGGCCTAAACGTTTTTTTGTGGAATCTATTGATTAGAGCGAATTTCATATTATCATGGTGGGTATCATAAGAACCGAGGGTAGGTGTATGTCTTCCAAATTGTTCCCTTTGACGTGGCCCACAAAATCACATAGATGGACCTGATTTTTTTATTTTTTATTTATTTAGTTTCCTTTTAAGCCTAACATGGTACTAAATATCTATCGGTAGGAGTGGATCTTACATAAACATTGTTGTGGGCTTTGTCAAAATCAAGATCAAACTCCATGCAAGTCCTTTTTCCCCCCCTTAAAACTCAATAGTTACACAAAGATGCAAGAGACTTTAAATTTTGGCCGAGCCTACTGTGATGTCTATGTAACATCTACTCCGACTATTAGATGTATAGTCTTAGTTTAGCCTGGATCCAAAAAATCATGATGACTTGTCACTCAGCTGGGCCACACCAAAGAAAGTAGTTAGGAGAGAGAGATGTCCACCCTTGATTTTTATAGGGTCCAGTACAATGATCATATGAATTCCACTCCAACTATTAGATACCAGACAAATACTTAGGCTTGGGGCCTAAAAGTTAGGCCCATCAAAATTCAGGTGGGCCATATCAAGGGAAACATTTTGGAGAGTGATCATTGCCCTGTACACTAATTCCAATCATGTGGTCAACCTAAATCACAGTTGGGGATGATGTTTGGGCCCTTGCCCTAACATGAGGTGATGAACCTGGTGGTCAGGATGGATTTTACCTAAACATCATAGTGGGGCCCATCCAATCAGCCAACCCATTTGCTCACACACACCCAAACAGCCCTTAAAAAATGTAACCAAAGGTAGCGAGATGATAATAATATGGATTAATGAGGTAGTTACTTGAAAACCTTTTTTGAAACAAGTACTGGAATGTAAATTTCTTGTGAATTAAGTAATTTTTTGTAAAATTTTTAAAAATAAGTATTGGGTTACATTTATTTTTTTCCCAAGTTTTATAACACCTTAGGTGTGATGTATACATGAACAAGGACTTAACCCAAATAAGCCTGACCACGGTAGAACTTCTGCTTCTACTAAACAGTATTTTACGACCTATGTATTGGTCATTTTTCATCAAGCATGGAATTAGTAGAAATTGAAAGAAGATTTGACCAAAACTCTGTTCAGACATGAACTACCAATGTGCTATGATACCAATTATAAACATATGCATAAAGGGTTTATGTTGACCGCTGAGTTTCGCTTGTTTCGTTGAGCTTTTTTCTTTCATTAGCTTCCTTTATTTTTTAAGAATAATTGTTGCTTATCTTAATAACAACCAATAAGTTAGCTATGAGTATTTACTTCCAATTCTTTAATAGAGTAGACGGACGCTCATGATTGCTTTGTCTACCTACCCTTTCCAATCTTCAAAAAATCAAAATTGGACTAGAAAATCTACCTACCTACCACTCTCTAGTCCTCAAATTTCCAAAATTCACCTGTCTCCTCATCTTTGGAAGATGCTTGGTATTTCGCTTAGATTCCATCGTTTGTGTGATATGTACATGCCAGATGTGCCAAAGCCTAATGTAATTCCAGCCAATCACCTCCTCCCGCAGCATCAGTTATAAGGATCTTGTCCTGATCTTTCGTACGGTGGTGAGTCACATGTTGGTTGTTTAGCCATTGGATCTTATGAGGTTAGATTGGGTGTAACATCTGATACAATAAACCTTAAGGGAAATACCCAATCCATTATGGGGTCCATCTAATTAACAGTTTGGATCATGGAACCACAAGCTCTATGTTTGGGGATTCCTATTGTCACATTTGCTGATGAATGGGAACCCTCTGAGCAAATACTCTTGATTCATGACACCGTGAATACTTTGGTGTACTATTTGTATGAATGGAGCCCATGGTTCCATAATTTAGGACCGTTGATCCTATTGTGCTTACCTTTGACTAGGGCCTGCTTAAATATCTGCCAGATTAGTGGGTTCTTGACCCTTCGATGATTGTTGATAGATGATCCACAAGACAATGCCAAAAGTTTGATGCCTAGGATCTTCCAATCAATTGGCCTATTCTTGGGCAGTGCCCCATCTTCACCCGGTGGGTCCAGAATATCAATGGTCTGGATCTGTGAACAATGGGCTTCACTCGTGTGAATTGTGATTCACATGATTATGCATCAGGACTACAACTCCTCCCTGACATGAGGAAGTATGTGATCATCAGCCCAAAGATTGCAGTATCCTCAATCTCCCCAATTGTACACGTGGAGGAGATGCATCATAGATCCATGCCATTGACCTGATGGGCCCACTCTGGTGGACCATGCCTCTAAAATATCCCATATAGGAGTATCAAAGACACCCATTAGGATGTGAGTGTGTTGTTGGATTTGCGTGCATGTGAAAAGTTTTTTTTTAAAGAACTATCTTTATAAGCGACAGACATAATCTTGATATGCTTCTTTTCCATCCAATCTATCTGTAGGCCACCACCAACAGAAGCATTAGGATTGTCCTGATCAAGGGGATCCATCAGACCAACGGCCAGGTCTTTAGAAGATATTGTGTGTATCATTGCCTCAAGCATGAAGGATCATACATGTCCTCATATACATCATGTGTGACATGTGCATTAGTAATATGTTGAAATTTTGGTTTTAAAAATAAATAAAATATTTTTGAAAATTCCATTCTCTTTTAAAATAATTTTTTAATTTTTAAATAAAAAGTTGTGTTTTCTTTAATCCCACATCGGAAAAATTATTATGATAGTTTATGATCAGTTTATAATTATGGTGACTCTCTTTAACCATACACAATCCAACAATCCAGACTCTCCAGAATTGAAGGCCCAAATGTAACTAAATCGTAATGGAGCATAATACAAAAGTTAGGTTAAGGATGTGATAGTTGTTGCAGAAA
This sequence comes from Magnolia sinica, assembly GCF_029962835.1. NCBI lineage: Eukaryota > Viridiplantae > Streptophyta > Magnoliopsida > Magnoliales > Magnoliaceae > Magnolia > Magnolia sinica. Next base: position 88,801,504 of record NC_080576.1, on the reverse strand, counting down.
AACCCTCGCATATAAGCGATGCAGGCAAAGTAAAACTACTAAAAGAAAAAAAATAAAACAAAAGAAAAAAATGACGAACCGAAGCAAAACCAGAGACGAAGTAAAGAGAGTTATGTCGTTCAGCAATATACTATATTTACAAGACAACAATAGGAAACTTTTTTCTTTATTAAAATAAGATTTTAAAAAATAGAAGGCTTATCTCTCTCTCACTCTTTTACTATAAAATAACTTTCTTACCAAGAAATATTTCAGAAGCATGCATAACTCTCTACATATGTTCCTCTTATATAAATAACACCTAAAGAGAGAGCATATTGCAATACCTAAGATAAACTAGGCTTTATAGCACACATATGTACATGCATATGTACACACACAAGAGGGAGGCGGAAGATGTTTTATGCTGAGAAACGTTATACGCTTCACTGTCTTAGTATTATCTAATCATGAAAAAAATACTAAGACATTAGGTGACAACATGTAAAAAAAATACTTTAAAAAATAACTACCCAAACGTTACTAATCATTAAGTGACAACAAGCTCAAAAAACGTACTACACCAAACAAATTTCTCTCTAGCAATCAGTTTCGTTATCACATTTACTACATTGTTAGCGTGTGAATCTTTTACAATGAGATATGTTTGTATTCAACTATGTTATGAATAAAGTAATAGTAAATGTCAATGTGCTTAGTCAAAGCAAGAAATACATGATTCTTAGTCAAGAATAATGTGATCTAATTGCCACCGTGAATCACTATAATTTTTTAGCTTAATGTTTAAGTTTTCTAGTAACCTCTTCAACCAAATGCTTTCCTTGTATACTTGTATAACGAATACATACTCTACTTTCAGAGTAGATAATGTCACAATTGATCGCAATCTCAATGTCTAATTAACTGCACCGTCGACTAAAGAGAAAGTATAACCTATGATAGATTTTCTTTTATAACGATATTCTATATAATCCACAGTCATGAACTTAACCAACTTTAAATTTTGGCTACTATAATAAATTATCACCTCAAAGTATCTTTTAAATAATGAAAGATCCACTTCATAATAATTTTATGATCTCTGCTCGAGTTCTCCATATATTTATTTATTATTTTCACTACTCATGTAGTGTCTAGTCTAGTATACACCATGATAAACATAAGGTTCTCTAACGCTGTTGAATATTATGCTTGAGATATATCTGCCTTTTCTAATTCTATACTAGGACAGTAATGTAAAAACAATATGCAACTAACAAAAAATAAAGTATTTATTGAATTAGAATTTTGCATGTTAAAGTAATACGGAACTCTTTCAACATAATCATTCTAAGTTATTCAGAATTTCTTGTTCTTCTTGTGTATTACCATTCCAATAGTTAATTAATGGTATCCAAATCTTTCATATCAATTTTTTTAGCCAAACAAACTTTTAATGATGCAATAGTATCTCTACTAGTACCTACATTTAACATGTCATTTACATACATCAACTAAATAACGAAACCATAATTACCAAAGTTACGAGTATAAACACAATAATCTGCTCAACATCTTTGAAATTTAAATATCACAATAAATGAATCAGACTACTTGTATTAACATTATAGCACTTGCTTTAAATCATAAAGTAATATGTTCAGCCGTCAAATGAGATTCTTCTTGTTTTTATTTTAATAAAGCCTTAAGGTTTAGTCATATAAATTTCTTCATCGAGATTTTTGTGCAAAGATACAATTTTTATATCAAACTACTACAGCTCCAAATTAAGAACCACTGCTACACTCAGCATAGTATAAATAGTAATCAATCAGACAACTTAAGAAATGATCTCGTCGAAGTTAATGCATGATTTCTGAGCATATATCATTGTGCCATTAATCAAGTTTTGTATTTCTCAACATTTCTTTTAGTATCTTTCTTTAGCTTATAAGCCCATCTGCAACTAATAGCCTTTCATCATTTAGGTAAGTTAATCAATTTTTAAGTATTTTTTATACAAAGCTTCAATCTCTTTCTCCATAGACTCTCTTCACTAGCTAATATCTATAGATTCATTTGCCTATGGTATGAATAAGGACCACAATCTTTCGTCTTACAAGCAAAAGTTGAAATATAATTCTTGAGCCAAATAGAAAGTTTTATAGCTTTTTTATTACTTTGAGTTTCAACACAAGATATCTCTTTTATACGATTTTCATTACCTTCATCATCAACGATATCATCAACTTATTATTCTTCTGAGTATGTAAGCTAATTTTAAATATCATTTAAATATTTCAATTCAATTATTTCTCATGCCTCTGAGCTCAATAATTCGTAGTCTTTCTCACCGAGTCTTCATTAAAAATGACTCTCAGCTAAGCACCAACTTATAGGTAGTAGGGTCTCACAATATATATATATATATATATATATATATATATATATATATATATATATATATATATATTTATTTATTTATATTATTTTCAGTTCATCAAAGTAGACATAACCATATGATTGGTATAAAAAAAAAACCTATACATAAGCATCACAACAAAAAATATAGAGGAACAAATAATTAATATATTTTTTAAACTATACCTCTTCAGGAATTTCACAGTGTAGTGCAATCATAAGAAAATATTTCTTGAGCTTAGCGAAGCTCAACATGCTCCTAGAATGATCAATAAGTATATAGTACGACTCTATTCTACTATAGAGTATCATGGATTGTAGTACTTCTTAATGCCATGCTCATTATAAAAATTCTTAAATTCTTTAAACGTATATTCACATCTATTATTAATTCTCATCTACCTAATGTTCTTTCCCTTATAGTTTTCGAGTAATGTGTTAAACTTGATAAAACAAGTAAAAGTAACACTCTTCCTTTTGAATATGTAAACATATATTTTTCTTAAGAAATCGTCAATAAAATAAATAAAATACTTTAAACTTTCTAAGAACTCAATAAAACATCCTAAGTGTCAGAATAAATTAGATTTAAGACATCTTTATTTCTAGTACTGAAGAGTAAAAACACACTTTATAAAGTTTTTCAAATAGACATTCTAAAAAATCTAAATTAATAAATTTTCAAACTCTAAAAAAAAAAAAATCGATCGAGTACTTTTAATCCTTACTCATATGGCCCAACCGCATGTGCCAGATATAGCAATCTGTCATGACATTAGCAATAATAGCATCGCCAACCATAATATTTCAGATTAACCAATATAAACTACCCATCAACTCTCTTTACGATTATCATCACCTCTTTTAGACTTTTATAATCTTTAATCGACTATTTTTACTAAAAAACTTACCATTGTAAGACCCGTGTCCTAGCCTGTACTATTCCGTAAGCTTCCGCGGCCCTTCCGGTCGACTTCCAGCAACCTTCGACCTGTATTTGACGTTTGCGCACGATCTTGAGTCATGTCCAGTATATCAGAGTCGGCTCGACCCGAGACTTGTACCCTAGCGACTGCGCCATCGCCGCGGTTCCGACGCTGCATCTTACATGCCGAGGCGATACCTGGGCCAGGAGATGTGGACCCGCATTCGATTCGAGAAAAAATGCCACGCATTGTAAATACCGAGGAAATCTCTACGATACGTCACATCAACCCATCAATCAAGTGTTAAGTTGTAACACCCCGTGTTTTCAGGACCCGAGTATATGACCCGTTTCCCAAGAACCCGAGTGTTAACTTAAAAAGAACCAAATTCCATATATAATCTTTTTCTTTTATCAGAGTTAGCAGATAAGCGTAGAATGGACAAGTCAGTATAAAGGAATATTTTCATTTACATTTAGAGTATACAAGAGTTTGCCCATAATGACTTATACAAACCAATGTCTCCACGTTAATATTACAAGATTTACATACATGAGGAATATATAAAAACATATAAACGAAAGCCGTAAGATCGCGCAGCTTCCTTAGTAGGTACAACTACGCATCCTTGACTATTATACAGCTCCTCATCAGTCTGAACCTGCATATCACTTAAGCCACCTGTGCTACCTGTACGGTTATATATTTGATGGATGAGTGGCCAACTTAGTGTGAATTTCCCTCAAGATTACACACCGCCGCCTTAGCTAAGCATAGTTAAAAACAATAAGCATTCAATATAATACATGATGCAGTCTTTTTTATATGCATGGATGCGTGAATGCACATCGACCTGCGGATGTTCATCCAGTCGGAATTGGGCTCATCACCCATGCAACCATCGACCTGGGGATGTATCCAGTCGGATTTGGGCTCGTCACCCATGCAACCATCGACCTGGAAATGCTCTTCCAGTCGGACAAATAGGTCGATAGTCGGTGGTCTGGGAGCTAGCGAAGTAATCCCTTAATGCTCCTAAGGGAACATGCTATAACATCCAGAATTAGCCACCCGTCATCGCCAATATGCTATGGATGCATGATCAGCCAACCCGTTATTATTTCAATTACAATCAGCCATTTTAAGTTACTCAATGGTCACTACGGGAGGCTCGTCACCCAGCGTAGGCCGACAGCTCGGGCATAGTGTCCCATTACCACCATCCCTGGCTCATGAGATTTTTTCCACCTTAGGATGCTTAATGAAACCCATCGATCAGTGATCAATCAAATTAATTGAGTAGGGAATCTCATGTCCTACATAACCTCCAATCGAGGGTTCATTCGATTCCACACTCCATCATGTTACATCCTTAGTCTGGGTTCACATACACTAGAGGGTTTACCCACTAATAAGTGTAGTGAATATAGGTTCATAATGACTTACAACAATTCATATGAGAATATACTGATATAGCATGACAGGCATATGTTAAGCATAATAATCAAAATAGGTCATGATGTGAACTATAAATTAAAATGAGAGCTATCATGTAGCAACTATCAAATGCAATCATATTTCTCATTTATCAGTCGTAAATCATATATAAATCATATAAGAGATCGCATGTTATGAATTAAAAATTTTAACATTTGATAAAGACTATAACTTAAACTAATTTGGAAATGGAAAGCTTAAGGGAAAAAATCATCACCTTATACTTTGAATCGCCTACCAGTATTGCTAGGGAGTGCGTGTTTCCTTAGAATCAAACCCTATCATGAGTTATAAATTTATACAGTTATGTTCAAGCTTACAAACTATTTAGGGTTAAGATCTCAACCTAAGGTCTAGATTACCTAGCCGGGTCGAACATTGATACATGTAAGATCCAGGTAACGTTAACCACACTCCACATGGAATATATGTATAGTGATCAAATCAGAGATCATGTGGGCCCCTCAGATTACTAGAGAAGTAGTACCCCATCCAAGTCGGCAGGTGGGATGAAAACTTCGGCCAACTGGCGTGCACGATTAGGATTTATTTGGTAATAATACCAATAAGAGAGGGGTTTTATAGCAATGGATGAAAAGATAGATATTTATATATTAAAATCAGGAAGTGAGAGCCAGACCTTTTAATGTGGCCGAAATGCAAACGGTTTCAAGAGATCCGCACTAGAACTGGAATCGAAATTTTAAAACAGAAAACTAAATGAGGTGATCAAAACAGGAGAATTTAAATCCAACTAAACGGGAGAACGGCTAAATTCTAATAATGGTGGGAATTGGAGTTCAGATCTGGGGTTTTACCTAAATCTTTCAGCTTTCTCTTCCTCCCACGTTTCTTCTTTTCTTTCTGTCGTGGCTTATACTGGTGGGACGGGAAGTCTTTTGTAAACATGAGGACCCGTGCATATCCTTCACGTGAAATATGGGCTGAAATCTTGGCTAGCCTTGGTTTTGGTGATCCTCAGGAGTGTACACATTATGTGTACATGCACCACCAATGTGTGGGGCCTTCAGTGAGGATTAGTGAGATCCATACCGTCTGTCATGTTTTATGGGTCTTATTTAGGCCATCTGACTATGGGTGGTGCAAAATCAAAACTCAAGTGGCCTATGCTAATGGGGCACACCCCAAATCTAAACTACATATCGTTACAATGACGATTTTCATGGGCATTGGTGTAGCATGCGAGAGAGTTCCTTTTCCAAATCGGTCCTTCAGTTAGCAGGGTCCACTGAGGGTGGGGATCATCCCATATGGAGTGGTGAGATCTATTGATGCTAATCCTAGTTGGAACGTGATTGATTTATTGATGCTAATCCTAGTTGGAACGTGATTGTTTTAGGAGGAAGAAACGGAGGTAGTTCTTTTTGAATTTGAATACATATTTCGGAAGGATTTCTATCTTGGAGAGTTGAGACTTACTGTAGCATTGAGTGGGGTCCACTTTGATGGCATTTCCATAGATCTAATCCGTTCATTAGTTTTATAGGGTTGTTTTAGGCCATGGGCCAAAATATGGTAAGAATCCATTGATCAGGTGACCCACACGAGGGGTAGGGAAGTAGGGTGAAACCCGTCATTCTGCTCGGTTTAATCGCTGTAACAACAGCTAGCTTGTGCGGAAAGAATGCCAATTCTGTTTGATTAGGTGAGGTCCACTTGTGATGATCTTTCGGAGAATCCATACCATTCACCACTATTTGCATGTCGTTGTAGCCCACAGCCCCAAGTTTGAGTCAGATCCGCTTTCCAGGTGGGCCACACGATCTGTTAATATATTAAATGGTATTTAACGTCAAACCCTATGCATGTAGAAATTTGAGTGAATTGATATTTTGTGAGAAGTTCACTTTACTACTAATAGTTGTACGATCCGCTCTGTTCATTGTGTTCCCCATATCTTGCTAAGATTAAGGTCCAAAAATGGGACAGATCTGTTGATCGGGTGGGCCATACTATCCGATTCAAGCATCAATGGTGGCATGTAATGGCATTCAGTATTTACGAACTCGCCATCCATTTTTTAACCGGCATCCGACGCCCGTTATGTCGAAATGTGCCGTCCGAATGTCTTGAAATTTGACGAACATGCATCATTTTTCGTGCTCTTTCATGAGATCCAGTTTGGGTCCCGATCTCCCGAGGATAAATAAAATATTCTTTTAATGGCTAATATACTTCAAAATTCTAAAATAATATTTGTACACCTCTAATCGACAAGTTACCGGGCAGTTTGGACTTAGAACCTAAGATCTTCATGATGATCGGTTTACCGTGATGTTCTTGTGGCCCGTTTGGCAGATCCAAATATGACCGGGGGTCAGATGACTAGCTAAAAATAAGAGAACTTAATAGTTAACACTCTTACTATGTATGTAGGTGGGTATACGGTCAGTTTCATAAACGGATAATATGTAAGGTGGGTTTCAGGAGGATTAGGGGTAAAGCATGTGTATCGTCAGATTAGGGTGTCTTATTCACACGTGTAGGTTTCTCAAATTGTAATTCTAATGGTGGGTTAAGCATATTCATATGGTGTGAACAAGGTGAACGGATCAGAATCTTGATCTGATAAGTGTACGGACGGATGTAGAGATCAAGTAGCTAAATTAATGGGATCTAAGGGCTGAAATTCTATGTGTACGGTTGATTTATGATAATTAGACCCGGTATAAAATTTCACATGAAACGGATCATGAGAACCATGTGAATTTGAATTCAAGGTATAGGTTGATGGCATTTTTGTAATTATTGTTAATCTAAGAGTTTTGTGAAATCTAACAGTTCTACTTGGTTCTATGTCTATTTCTAAACAATTCTTACAAAATAACTTGCATCTAAATCATTATGGTTAAAGAGTTATTCACCGATTTAGTTGAGGGAAGGTACATGTATCCGACCACATGATCAACGGTCGGATGACTTGATTTATGGATGAATATCATTCATAATTGGTTAGATTCATGTTGGAGGATGGATGCAGGATTAGGTTGACTAGATTGGTACCGTACACGTATATATAATAGGTTAAATTTATGGTAACACTCGAGGACTATCAATACTCGAGTATTGAAAAGTTCGGGGTGTTACATAAGTACAACTACCCATCCCCAAAAGTCAACTTCTCCATCACTTCACCCATCCCTCTCCCCATCACTCCATCACTCACATCACCTCTCTCTCTCTCATCTCTCTTATTTATTATTATTTTTTTCTCCCAAACTCCATGGGAGCAACCCACGTCCAAGGTCCATGAGAAAGCTTGGTGTGGCCCACCTTCCTACCTCCCATCCCCACCATTCAAAGTCCATCTTGACCATTGAATCGCACCCCTTGGAGCTCTAGATCGCATTGGAGGAAGAAGGAAGATGAGATCAAAGGTAGGTTTTCATAGCCTTAGATTTGATATTTGATGCAAGGCCCATTTATGATGGGACCCATTTTCATGTACGTGGTTGTAAGCAAAGAGGGGCCCATAGTGGCGGGGTCCCTCTCTCTCTTGTGATGGGCATGGCCCACTTAATCTCCACCGTACAAAGCCGTGTGGGCCCACTTGGATGGATGTAGCTCCTATCCACCCACCTTTCTGGATGTGTTATTCCACAGGGCACCGTGATGTATGGGTCTTATCCACCCACCTCTCTGGATGTGTTATTTCACACTGTCCGTCCATTTGTTGGACATGTTTGAACAATGTTGTGGGCCACACCGTGTTGTATTATTTCATCTACACCGTCCAGACCATCTGAACAGTATTGGACTACTTGGACGGTGCTATCCCGCTCCACCCTGATGTGTTACATTTACACAGTCCATCCCAATTTATTTATTTTTAAAGCCATGGACCTGGAGTGAGGCAGATCCAAATCTCAACCGTTCCTTGCTGCAACAGCAGTAGGGACTGGTGCCCAATCTTAGAATTTTCTGGGGTCTACTGTGATGTTTGTGGAAGGTCAGCGGCTAACCCATCTTCCTAGGTGGTCCACGCTCTTGTGGGACCCACCTTGTAGATGCTTTATCCAGGCTGTTCATTTGTTAGAAATGCCCAAGTAGGGCCAGCGGTCCAGTAGGATTGACTGTCCAGCAACCTACTAGACCTACCATGACGTATATGTTTATCCATACCGTTCAGCCATTGGATGGTCCACCAAGGCTCGGTCCACGTCCCTGTAGGACTGGCCCACGGATGAGGCCCACCTCATGTGTTTCATCCTGACTGTCTAAATCATATGGGGCCTGCCTCGATGTATGTTTCTGTCCACACCATTCATAGGACATGGACCCACATGATGTAAGTGTTTTATCTCCGGGCCCACTTGATTTATATGAGGCCCATTGGTGTGGTCTATTGATGCAGCCCACTTGATGTGTATGAGGCCCATTAGTGCGGCCCCTTGATGTAGCCCACTTGATGTGTATGAGGCCCATTAGTGCGGCCCCTTGATGTAGCCCACTTGATGTGTATGAGGCCCATTAGTGCAGCCCCTTGATGTAGTCCACTTGATGTGTATGAGGCCCATTAGTGCGGCCCCTTGATGTAGCCAACTTGATGTGTATGAGGCCCATTAGTGCGACCCCTTGATGTATATAAGGCCCATTGGTGTGGCCTATTGATGTGGCCCACTGGATGTGTATGAGGCCCATTAGTGCGGCCCCTTGATGTAGCCCACTTGATGTATATGAGGCCCATTGGTGTGGCCTATTGATGCGGCCTACTTGATGTGTATGAGGCCCATTAGTGCGGCCCCTTGATGTAGCCCACTTGATGTATATGAGGCCCATTGGTGTGGCCTATTGATGTGGCCCACTTGATGTGTATGAGGCTCATTAGTGCGGCCCCTTGATGTAGCCCACTTGATGTATATGAGGCCCATTGGTATGGCCTATTAATGCGGCCCACTTGATGTGTATGAGGCCCATTAGTGTGGCCCCTTAATGTAGCCCACTTGATGTGTATGAGGCCCATTAGTGTGGCCCATATGATGCGGCCCACCTGATGTATGAGAGGCCCATGGATGTCATGTCACGCCCCAAACCCGGAAATCGGATTCATAGAAATCCCGATTGCCGAATCTGGTGCTGACAGCCTCCGTAGTACCCCATTCTCAACTCCCAGCGCCTATATGTCAGATTTCGATCCTAGGATCCTACAAGGACGATTTTTTTTACGTATATTTATCTCGTAATAAGCATAACTACAAGTTTACCCAAATCACAGAGGCAACAACATTATCACATATCCACTAATATAAACAATTGAATACAGTGCTGAAAGTGAAAGGGAAATACATATATCGAAATCAAAGCTTCAGAAGACCACCGCACGCTCCAAGCTCAACGCGGCTGCAACTTAACATCACCTGCACGCATCTATTGTGCATAAGTTTATAAAAAGCTTAGCGAGTGGTGTAAGTGTGTGCACAAGGTAAGTGTCAAATATCCAATATAATGTCATAATCATACAATATCGAAAATACTGGTAATCCATAAACCGTACAATATCTGAATAAGGAGAAATACTGACAAGAGCAGGAATTATCCGAGTAAACAGAAATACTCACAAGATCATAGATCATACGATAACAGAGTAAGCGGAAATATGAACAAGTCCATGAGCCAATCGATATGTACGCAATATATAACAGCTACGCAAACGAGGAGTCATAAAGAGCCAAATATCAAATGTAGAGGATGCAATACAATATACATTTCTGATGAGTAACACAAATAGCATCAGTCGTACCTAGACCATATAACCATATAAATGCAATTAGGTATATAATTCCTTATGTGTTCACAAACACGTCAGCCATATCTAAACCATATAAATGTAGAAACACAGTAACCCAAGATGTCGTATGCCGCGGATGTAATGCAATATGCGGTGCGGATGGAATGACCATACTGGAGTGTGAAGTCGGGATGGTAATACGTAGTATCGCAGCTATGGGGTCCATCACAAGAGACTTCTATCCAAACCACCCCATACCTAAATTTGGATAGTCGACTCAATGTGGTAGACTCGATCTCAAGTTAGTCGCGCGCCCCAACCGAAATCCCGGCCATTGCGAAGGCACACGTATCAACTAGTTGCTTACCACCAACCCGAGTAGATAGTGAATGAATGAATGCATGAATGAGTATGCAACTCCCGCTCACTAAATCCACATATCAAGACGGTTCATCTCTGGATCATCACCGGGTTTAGTACACTCCAAATGGCACCGCCGCTCTCCCACCCGCAACCCAAGTGAGCATAAGAAACCTCACTATCCGCCGGCCATAATCCGCCAATACCTATCCGGCACGTCGATAGCGGACCCATTCACGAGTGGTCAAACTCAGCCTAGTATTGCCCCTACCCTCAAGCGGGTAAGGCCACACCCTCCCAACCGACCACGACACGGTGGGAGACGCGCCTCCGGTATTTGGCACTCGGCGCTCATGTATCCACTCTGGCCTCGACGTTGGGGCATCTCCCGGCCACGGAGGTTTAGGGATTTTCACCTGTGGACATCTATGGCGCCCGTATGCTAGAACCAAACATTTCCTGTCCTATTTGGCCATCCACGATATGCCCGTGGAGGCTACGACCGATGTCGCTAGGGCGTATAGTAATCATAATGCGAGATGCATGAGTCATACAATCCATCATGCATCATCCCGCACATACCGTGTGCTCATGTGAGATAACCTCCACCTATCGTGAGTCTCATAACAACATGCTCAATGACATATGCAATGATCAACCACCTCTCATAACAAACATGCAGATGATGCGTATGGGCATGTATCATGATGCTATGTGTCACATACTCATAACTGGTATCCACAACTAGCATCGATAATCGACCTCGACCATGTGGACACTTAACCAACATTGCCCCCAAGGAATGGCCTACATAGAGTCAAACATATAATGGGCCCACTGCTCACACAAGGGCCTAATATACAACACAATGGGTCTTACTCAAAGGCCACATATACACAACAGGTGGACCCTGCTCATGGGTCTAATACATATCACAACGGGCCTTGCCCATGGGCCATGAATACATCACAATGGGCCTTGCCCATGGCCTCAAACACGACATGTGGGCCCTACACATGGGTCTTGAATTCATTAAATGGACCATGCATCATAGGCTTAATACATATCACAATGGCCTCAACTACGGTCACATATACATCATGCAGTCTCGACAATCGGCCATGGCAATCGAATTCGATACTAATCGGCCTCGACAATCGAATCGCATATATCAATCGACCTCGACAAATCGACACCGATAATCTACATCGATAATTAACACCGACAATCCGCTTCGATAATCAACACCGACGACCGGTCACATAGACAAGGTGGGTCCATAGATGAACATCCGATCAATCATAATATAAAGATCACCCGACCATGGTTATATCAAATCTGGAGCATGGAGCCATCCGTCCATGGTAAATGGGGCCCACTTATTTGGGTTAACCCACTAAGAGAATGATGAGAATGGGCCCGATAAGGCCTAAAGAAGGGTCACAATGTGGACATCCAACCATCACTGCCCAGCAATGTGGACATTTAACCAACATTGCTCCCAAGGAGTGGTCCACATAGAGTCAAACATAAGATGGGCCCAAATATCCAACAAGTGGGCCTCAAATAGTCATCACAGGTGGGCCTTACACATACAGCACGTGGACCTACACATCACGGTGGGTCGATACATTGGGTCGCACGCCACACCAATGGGCCTCAATTCAACAAGTGGGCCGCATCAATGAGCCAAAAATACATCTCAATGGGCCTCATCACAAGAGTAGGAATATTTCACAATGGCCTCACTAAATGGGTCGGAAACACATCTCAATGGGCCACGACGTATGGGCCGAGTATATATCACAATGGGCCACGACCCATTGGCCGCAACCCGTGGGCCTCAAATACAAGTGGGCCACATTAATGGGGCCCATATATAAACCTCAGGTGGGCTCTGCTCATGGGCTTCAAATACATAATATGTGGGCCCTACCCATGGGTCTTATACACATCAAATGGGTCACGCGTCATGGGCCTAATACATGTCACAATAGGCCTTGCATCAATGGGCCGCCCTAATGGGCCTCGTACACATCAAGTGGGTTGTATCAAATAGGAACACTAATGGGCCTCGACCCATGGGCCCTGATATATATATCATAATGGGGTGCCTGCCTTGGATGGCATGGATAAAGATACATCAAAGTGGGCCTGACAAATGGGCCACAACATACATCAAAGTAGGCCTCATAACATGGTCATACATACATAAAATTGGCCACATCAATGGGCCCCATGTATGTTAAATGGGCCACACTCAATATAAGTGGTGATAATGATTTCCACTACTAAAATTTTCAAGGTCCGCCATAACATTTATTTCCCATCTAATCTAATCATAGGGTCTCAAGATTTCAAAGATAGCCGTTCAATCCTCACCGTGCACTATGGTCCACTTGATAAGTAAATCTGACTTATTTTCGTCCCAAACCTTAAAAAAAAGGATCATTTTCCAAAAATGGTTGGACGGTTGGATGAAACACATGCATCATAGTGGGTCCCATAGGGATGGAAGGAATAGATAAGTCACATGTTCCATGATGGAGGTCCACAGTTGTGGACACAACACATACATAAATAAGTCTTAAGTAAGACCCACCAAAATGTTTATTTTCCACCCAACCTAGGGCCCAACATACTGTCCATCCAAAATGAGGCCAACATGATGTTTATCTTCCATCCAAACTAGTCATAGGGTCACATGGGCCTAGGGCCCACTGTAATATTTATTTATCATCCAACTTGGGCCACTATAACATCTATTTGCATCCAACCTGTTGATAAGGTCTTATAGACCTGGGGCCCACCAAAATGTTTATTTCCATTCAAACCTGTTGATAAGGTCATACAGACCTGGGGCCCACTACAGTATTTATTTATTTATTTATTTTTATTTTTATTATTATTATTATTATTATTTTTCAACCTTGTGATAGGGTCACATGATCATGGGACCCACTGAAATGTTTACTTGCATCCAATCTGTTGATAAAGTCGCATGGGCCAGGGGCCCACTGCAATGTTTACTTACCATACAACCAGTTCATAAGGTCACGTGGGCCTTTGGCCCACTGTAATATTTATTTGTCCACCAAATTTATTCCTTTTTTTTGGGTATGGTTATGTGGTCCTGGGGGTCCACCATGATGTAGTTCACAAATCCAACCCATTCATTATGTGTGTCCCACCAATTTAAGGGTCCAAACCGAGTTTCAGGTGGATCCAAGCTGCATGTGGACCCCAGCAGTTGATTCCATGTGGCTTGGCATACCACCGCATGAAAGGTGATGGTGTGGGCCATTCGAGAACTTTTTGTGACTGATTTTTGGAACCAACGCATCATAAAAGGGGACCTATTAAATGAACGGCATGGATGTAGAACATACATCATGGTAGGGTCCACAACTGGGGCCAAGGGGGGCCTCCCTGTTTAACGTTAGACGTCCAGACTCCTCTGGACGTCAAGTAGCAAATGCATGCCACATACATATATTTATTTATTTATCCTAGGTGGGACCCACATTAATCAGATCTACTCCGTCCATTGTATGTGTCACACAAAATTAGGGGTCCAAAACAAGTTTCATCTGCATCCAAATTTCAGGTAGGCCCCACCAAGTGATTTTATATGTTTTAGGCATATCTTCACATGATTTTATATGGTGTGGCCCACCTGAGTTCCGTATACGGCTGATTTTTGGGGAGACCACCTGGGGCCAGCCCGTTTGTCCGCCAGCAGCACCCACGCACGCTGCTGCTGACAGCAGCGTGTCCTTGTGGTTTTTTTTTTTTTTTTTAATTTTTCTCGAGGTTTTTCATATGTGGGGCCCGTGTCTTGAGAATCCACTCCGTCCATTAGATTCCATGGCCTACGACGGATCAAACGAGTCCGCTATGCAGTATGTTTTTGGCGGGTAGGGACATCAAGGTGGGTCCTAATGGATCTTAAAGGTAAAAAAAGTTGTTTCCCCCACCAGAAAATCGGATTGGATTCATTCTTTGGCTCAACGCCTAAAATTGGCTTGGAAATGAAATGGATGGTGTGGATTCGATTTTTACATCAAGGTGGGGCCTACATAAGTAGCCTGCCCCAAAAGTTCTCACCCCTCTCTATTTTTTTTTAGACGGTGCATTGCTCCTACTTGTGAAAAACGTCCAGCGTCCAGGGACGCTGGACGGACCGTGTGCACGTATTGTTGAAGGTGGGTCCCACGTGTGGGGTCCACATGGACATGGCCCACTTGATTTGGGTCAATCTTATATTTATGTTTTCCAATTGCCGTTAAGTGGGGCCCACATGGCTTGGCCGTGAGGTCCATTTGATGGACGGCTTAGACATCACATACATCAAGGTGGGGTACATCCGGATGGGCCACACGGCCACATTATCATACCAAATTAATGAGAGAAAAAGAGAGAGAAAGAAGCACCCACCTCGAGATCTCTTCTTCCTTCTTCCGCCAATGCATGATAGAGCCCCAAAGAAATAATTTCAATGGTGGAGATGATCATTGGATGGTGGAGATGGGAGATAGGGAGGTGGGCCACACTAGCTCTCTCATGGGAGCCATGGACGTGGGTTGCTCCATGGAGGGATTGCTTGGAATGGAGAGAAGTGAAAGAGAGAAATGATGTAAGGGAGTGATGGGAGAGAGGGATGGTGAGGTAATGGGAATTAATGAGTTTGACTTATGGGGAAAAGGGAAGGTAAGGTGGTATGGTAGGGTGATGTCACCCCTAGGGTGACATCATAGTAATTAATGTTTCTAGGGAAGTACAACAATAGGAATAGGTGGGTCCCACAATCAAGCGATCAACGGCCTAGATAATGCACGGGCCGGATCTTATAATCTGAGCATCGTATTGACGCACAAGACGCATCGTCGGAACCACGGCGACGGCACGGTCAAAATGACATAGGTCTCATTTTGAGTCGGCTCGGGTTTACAGGATGTGACTCAAGAGTATGCGCCAATGCTATCTACTCGTCCCGGGTCGCCGAAACTCGACTAGAGGGAACCGTAGAAGTTTATGGAATGGTACAGGCTAGGTTACGGGTCTTACATGTCACCCATCGGAATGTGTATTAGGCCCTTGTGTGAGGCCATGTGCCCACTATATGTTTGGCTCTATGTGGACCACTCCTTGGGAGTAATGTTGGTTAAATGTCCACATTGATGGATAATGATGGTTGAATGTCCACATTTTGACCTTTTGTTAGGCCCATTCTCATCAATTCTCTTAGTGGGTTAACCCAAAATAAGTGGGCCCCTTTCGCCATAGACGGATGGTTTCGCGCTATCAGATTTGATATAACCACGACTGAGGGCCGATCTTTATATTATGGTTGACCGGCTATTCATCTATGAGCCTCACCTTGTTTATATGTTGATTAGTGCCGATTATCAATGCTGATCATTGGTGCCGATCATATATGCCATTTGTCGAGGCCGAATCCAATTTTGTCGTGGCCAATTGACCGATTAGCGATCGAGGCCGATTATCTTAACCGATTGCCGATTCCGATTATCGAGGCCGATTATCGATCGATTCTGATTGTCATGGCCGATTGGCGATTGGCGATTGTCGTGGCCGATTGACTGATTAGCGATCGAGGCCGATTATCATGACCGATTGCCGATTCCAATTATCGAGGCCGATTATCGATTGATTTTGATTATCATGGTCAATTGCCGATTATCGTGGCCAATTGACCGATTAGCGATCGAGGCTGATTATTGTGACCGATTGCCGATACCGAGTATCGAGGCCGATTCCGATTATTAAGGTCGTTTCCCATTGTCAAGGCCGGATATCAAGGCCAATTGTCGAGGCCCAATGTGATGTATATGCGACCTGTATTTAAGGCCCATTATGACGTGCATTCGGCCCGTGTTTAAGACCCAATGCGATGTATATGCAGCCCGTATTTGAGGCTCATTGTGATGTGTATTCAGCCCGTGTTTAAGGCCCAATGTGATTTATATGAGGCCTATGTGATGAGGCCCATTAGGATGCAATTGAGGGCCAGGTGATGGAGCCTATTGTGATGTATGTTAGGCTCATGTGAAAGGCCTATTGTGATATGTATTAAGCTCTTGAGTGAGGCCCATGGTATTGAAAATTTGGCCCTTGTGTGAGGTCATGAGTCTACTATATGTTAGGCTCTATGTGGGCCATTCCTTGGGGGTAATGTTGGTTAAATGTCCACATTGTCGAGGTCGATTGTTGATGCCGGTTAGTGATAACGATTATGAGTACGTGACAGCATAGCGTCATGATACATGCCCATACGCATCATCTACATGTTTGTTATGAGATGTGGTTGACCATTGCATATGTCATTGGGCAAGTTATTTTGAGACTCCCTGATAGGCGGAGGTTGTCTCACATGAGCGCACGGTATGCAAAGGATTGATGCATGATTGGATTGTATGACTCATGCATCTTGCATTGTGTGTTGTGACTACTATACGTCCTAGCAATATCAGGGTCATAGCCTCCATAGGCATATCATGGATGACCAGATGCGACACCGAAAATGTTTGGTTTTAGCATACGGGAGCCATAAATGTCCTTGGGTGAAATTTTCTAAACCTCTGCCAAGAGACGCCCCAACGTCGAGATAGAGTGGATATATATGAGCGCATGAGGGCTGAATAACAGAAGGCCTCGTCTCCTACTGTGTAGTGGTCGGTTGGGAGGGGATGTGGCCTTACCCGCCCGAGGGTAGGGGGCATAGTTAGGATGAGTTTGACCAGCTCGTAAATGGGCCCACTATCGACGTGCCGGGTAGATATTGGCTGAATACTGGCCAGGCAGATGGTGAGGTCTCTTCTGCTTGCATGGTCGCGCGTCAGTGGGCGGGGGTTGCATGTAGAGTATACTAGACCCCGGTGATGATCCCAGAGAGAGAAACCATACTGATATGTGGACTTATCGAGTAGGAGTTGCATATTCATTCATTCATTCATTCACTATCTACTCGAGTTAGTGGTGTGTAACTAATTGTTATGTACCTTCGTAATGGTAATGATTTCAGTTGGGCGCGCGACTAACTTGAGATTAGGAGTCTACTACATTGAGTCTGGCTATCCAAATTTAGGTATGGGACTGGTTTGGATAGAAGTCCCTTGTGATGGACCCCATAGCCTGCGATACTACGTACTATCATTCCGACTTTACCTAGCTTGGTCATTTCATTCGCACTACATATTGCATTGCATCATCAGCATCTGATATTTGGCTTACTGTCCCCGCATTGCATAGCTAATCTACATTGCTTCATCAATATATGATATTGTTTTTATTATATTTTTGTATCGCATAGCCTGGATAAGGCTGATGGTATTTATGGGCCTATTAGCATGTTTTCGTATTACTCTAATATCGGATGATTTATGATCTTGCCAGTATTTCTGATATTGTATGATTTATGGGCCTATTAGTATTTTCGCTTACTCTAATTACTCTGATATTGCTTACTTATTACTTACCTTGTGCACACACTTTCACCACTCACTAAGCTTTCTATAAACTTATGCACGATAGATACGTGCAGGTGGCGTTAGGTTGCAGCAGTGTTGGGCTTAGAGCATGCAGCGGACCTTTGGAGCTTTGATTTGGTTATATGTATTTCCCTTTCAGCACTGTATTCAAATGTTTATATTAGTGGATATGTGATGATGATGTTGCCTTTGTGATTTGGGTAAACTTGTAGTTATGCTTATTACGAGTTAAATGTACGTTGAAAAATCCTCCTTGTAGGATTCCAGGATCGGAATCTGGCGTGTGGACGCTGGGAACCGAGAATGGGGTACTATGGAGGCTGTTGGCACCGGATTCAGCGATTAGGAATTTTGTGAGCTCGTTTTCCGAGTTTGGGGCGTGACAACCATCTTCATTAAACTTTCCTAATGACAAAAGTTTTTTTATAGGTCCGATACGTGCGACACACCAGAAACTGTATGTGTGATACAATCAAACGTAGTAATTTTAACATCTCAATTTCCCACAATTTTATACATGCTATCACTCATATAAATTGTTCCACCATCACTTAACTGATATATTTGTAAAAATAGTCCATATATGGAGTAATATGGAATAAAGCACCCGAATCTAAAATTTATTGATAATTCAGATTCTCTTGTAAAATCACTATCAACAACACTTCTCCGTCCTCATGTGAATCAGGTTTGAAAATTTTCTAATTTTCTTTCTTCAATTTATAATTTTTGTGCAAGTGGTCATTCTGTCCACAAATCCAATACATTCTTGTTTTGTGCCCTTTCAACTTGGATCTCACCTAAGCTCTCCCTTTAATACATTTCTCAATAGATTTTCTTTCGACAATCATAGCATTACCAGAAAATCTCTTGTATGTTTTTCTGTGAAACTCTTTAATAAGCAACATCAACATGGTTGACTCCATATTGAGATAGAGATCATTGTTGAGATTCATAATTAAATTATACCATGAATCTAGCATCAAACAAAGCAAAAATACAACATTTTCTCCATCATCAATCTTTGCATTGACCATTGCTAATCTACTAATTTGGATATTAAACTCATTTAAATATTCATACAAAAGGACCCTTCCTTCATCTTCAAGTTTTACAACTATAGTTAGATAAAAATCTTAATTAACATTGATTTCCCTTGATCTTGTGCTAAAAGGCTTATTAACTTTTGACTCTAATATCAATTGTTAGGAGAAAAAAAAAAACCAACACACAATTGATTTAGGCAATGCAAAACTATAAAAGAAAAGGAACTAAACAAAAAATCAAGAGCCAAAGCAAAAAACAAGAGATAAAGGGCATAAATATTACTTAGTTCGGCAATATAAAGCTTTCTTAACTAAAGTAAGGAAAAATAGAAATACAATACTTACATCTCTCCCACTTTTTCACTTTATAAGCATTCCCTCACCTTAAGAATACATATCACTTTCTACAAATGTTTCCCTTATATTGGCAACACCTTAAAAGAGCATGTAGCAAAACCTAGGGAAACTAGATTATACTGCACACATAGGTACATACATGCATACACAAGGAGGCAAGAGACATGTTTCATGTTGGGAAACTTCATACACATGCATGTGTATGATGCTCCACCACCTTGACATTTAACTATTTAATTTTATCCTTGAATTTGTATAATTTATGATTTTAAGTTTAATTGTTCACTTGGTAGTAATGAATTGGACGATTATGAACAAAGTTACCAAAGTGGTATACAGGAGTGCAACTTGGATTGTTCAACTTGAACTTGATAGGGCTAGCCTGAACTTTAGGTCTAGTTGGGTTGTGAATTGGTTAAGCTTCGGTTGAACATCCTTAGCCCAATTCTCAACTTACCTTGATTGGGTTGGGTTTTGGGTTGAGACATCAAGCAACCCAATTCACTTTGAATTTTTATTGTCAACCTTATCTTATTATTATTATTTATGTAGTTATCGAAGCTATTTTAATGGTGTTATATGTTAGATATGGGTATGTAAAACCCACTTATGAGCATCCATTAGTGAATAGATCCCCATGATTTTTCCTCAGATTACATCTAGGTGGATTATCCCTTTCTCCACATGCAAATCTTATATTATTGAAAGGAGGAGAGATGAGGGTGGATGCAATAGGATTCTATTTCTATCGTAACCAACTCTTCTTGATTCTCTTCAATATAAAGAAAGAAATTTTCTCGGTGTAGAAGCATCCCTAGAAAATAAATAAGAGAAAATTGAAATGAATAACAAGATAATAGTCAATTGTCCAATAGGCTGCCTCCATATAATCTAAACCCTTTATCATATTTAGTGACCATCTTAACCACGAGTCAAAGACATGATTAACTCATTTTTGTTCTCATAGTAGCTAGGCTGATTGCTAGAGACTTTGTGAACGTAGCTAAAAAAATCATAAAGAAATCATTAGATCCTATGGGTTCACCCATCCAGGCCTACCAATTTAATTGGTAGATGTTTGATTTATCAATTTAATTGGTAGATGTTTGATTTTGTGTTAATTTACTAGTTGTAGGAGTTTACCCGACCAAAGCTAATCTAACCCGCTCTAACTTGACCGAACATGAATTGGGTTAGAATTGATTATGCAATACCTTGGGTTGGGTAGTTTTATGGTTGGGTTGGACCTTGGTTGACTCTTCTTGAGGTTCAGCCCAACCCAACCAAGTTGCACCACTAATGCCGTATAGAAACGAGGTACATGAAACATTTATCTTTAATTGGATCTCAATAATTAAAGAGACTAAAAATTTTGGTTTTATTTTTTATTATTATTTAAAAAAAAAAAAAAAGATTACTGAGAATAGAAAGTCCAAGCTTAGTATGATTTCAACTAAAGCAATGTAGTAGAAAAAAAAATGGCTCATATATATATATATGGGAAAAGGTTCTATGCGGTCGAGCTCATGGGAACTTCCCATGAGGTCGAGCTGTGTAAGCCCCACCATGATGCGTGGGAAGGTTCTATGCCGTCGAGCTCATGGGAACTTCCCATAAGGTCGAGCTATGTAAGCCCCACCATGATGCGTGTCGACCATCAACACCATACATTTGATGGGTCCCCTTTAAATTATGGGATATCCCAAAAGTCAGCCGTATACGGAACTCAAGTGGGCCATACCATCTAAAATCATGTGAAGCCATGCCTAAAACATATAAAAACACTTGGTGGGCCCACCTAAAATCTGGATGCAGCTGAAACTTGCTCTAACCCCTCATCCAAGTGGTACACATATAATGGATGGGCTGCATTTTTGAACCACATCTCGGTGGGCCTAACAAATGATTATGAATGTTTTAATGGAGGGTAAGCCCTCTCAACTTTTGTATGTGGTGTGGCCCACACAAGTCACTGATTGACTTGATTTTTAAGCCCCAGGCCCACCATGGAATGGTGCATCTGACTGATGGGGTAGATGTTCGACAGGCATCACGGTGGGGCCCACACAACTCGACCTCATGGGAAGTTCCCATGAGTTCGACCACATAGAACCTTTTCCCATATATATATATATATAATACCTTAAAATAAGTTCATCCCATTTTACTTGCCAATGATTGTGTATTAGAGACTAATGAGATCATCTCATTTTAGTTAGCAGTGAGATTACATATAATAGATCAAGATCTAATAAATAATCACTGGTAACTAAAATGAAATGAACTCATTTTTAAACTCTCTCAAATCCTTGCTTTTCAAAGAATCCCTATATAAATCAATTCCTCCATGCTATAGTTTTCCACATTCTACTCATTATATGAATGGTTGGCGACCACTTATCTCTATTTTCTTAAATTGCCTTCTAAAGTTCGTTTTAGTAGAACACAAATTTTTAAAATCGTATTTAATCAGATTGCCTTAAAAAATGAGTTTTTATTTTATTTATTTATTTGCCTATCTTCCAAATATGACATTGAAGAAATTTTAAAAGTTTCATTTTTTTTATTTTTTTTTTCAAAAATATGAAGTTTAAAAGAGACTCTTGCTTGCTATGGTTAGGATTTCTTGGTAAATGCCACTTTCAAGATATCCCACATCTACAATGTACCCTGAAATTTCAATGGGGTTGATAGGCATTCAGGCGTTCTACATATTAGAAGAATGAGTCAACAACCATTTCCCAAAAGGCCTTGAACAATCACAGGAGTCTAGCCCATCTACTGGTTATCTTTTTTATGAGAAGGAACGACAAGTACATGTTACCATGAGCTTGGGAATATGGACCATAGCGCCCATTGGTGGATCAAGAACCAATATTACATATTGGATGGTTCGACTCTCATTGGTGGGCTGCCAAATTGGTGGTTGAAGCAAGAAAGTCTAACTAGTCCATGCAAGTGAAAAGCAACATAATAGATGAAGGGTCATGAAACTGTCCAGCGGAAAGAATGAATATGGTAGAGCCATCTTTTCTTGCACAGAATCTCAGCTGAGTCAGTGAGATTTAGAGCCGAGTCATTGTGAAAGGCAGTTCCAAGCAAGACTTAATCACAACTCCGCCTAACTAGCCCACTCAACCCAACAAGATTCAAAGTAGGAAAAAAAAAAAAAAAGACAAAAACAAAAAATGCAAGCCATACGCTACACTATTGCTTCTTTCATTATTTTATATTTTCATTTAAAATATTGATAAATAATATTAGTTTAAGGTGCGTTTGGTTGCACCAAATTTCATGAAATATCATGCGGTTGACTCAAAGACTCAGATGACTTGACTCTATAACTTATTAATTAAGGGAGTGTTTGGTTGCACCAAATTTCATGAAATATCATGAAAATTAGCAAATTTAATTAATAAATATAGAGTCAAGTCATCTGAGTCTTTGAGCAAATCCGACCCAGCTAGACATCAGTTGAGTCGACTTTTCAAGTTTTAGTACAAGTCGCAGAGTGATGAGTCAATCAGGGCTGTGAATTGTGGGGGCCTTATCATGAATGGGCTAATGTTTCAAAAGCATACTAATAAAAAGATTGCTTGTGTCACTTTTCTGCACTTTCAGGCGCTTAATGTGGCTCATTAACAATTTTCCAGACTACTGCAGTATCTCGAGCCACTTCCCATCCATACTAGGGCCCACCAGATGGATAACCCCAATCGACACATCACCCTGCTGTTCGTGGTGACAAGATGGCTCCCTACTGCATTCACATTTCTCGGGGCTCTATGATATCATCTCCCAGGAATGGAAACAGTTATGGTTTACCAAATCAGCAATGAAGGATGGCACATCACACCCAAGCAACAGGAAACAAAAAACATAGTAAATATTCTTATGTTTAGTCATTATTTTAATGTTTAGAACATTAATGGGCGGTCATGATACCGCAATAATAAGTGGCCCTAAACACAACATCCTGAAAGACCTCAGAATTCAACATTTTGATAAACATATCTAAGATAGTTATAGTGCACATTGCTTGAAAATATTCAAAGCCGATATTAATGTATAATAATACAAAGGAGCTCTAAGGTTTAAAAAAATTGGTTACCTGTATAGAAGAAAAGAAAAAAGACGCAATCACGAACTCTTCCTGTTGGGTAGAGTCGCAGATTTTCAGCTTTTTCTTCAGAGTTCTCCATATGATATATCATCAACCATATCAGAATAAGCACTGAATATGATGAAATAAGAGTTATTCATTGTCTTCCATCAAATCACAAAAAATAAATAGAGGAGAAGAAGAAAATCAAACTTTCTACAGCTTCTTGGGGATTTTACTGCAAAATTCCTCATTTATTCATATTTTACGAAACAGTGCCACAAATTCTGGGGAGGTGCCTTCTGAGGGATAAAATGAACCAAAATGCCCTTTTTAAAAAGTGGTAAACTTGGAACTGTCAGGGCCAGATGATATTTGTATGACATTGAACCAGCCCAACAAATGCAACCCACCATGATAAACCCATGAACCAAATATCTGGAAGATCCAATCATAATATGGGCCACACCAAACCAAACAATGTACAATGCCAAAAAATATCCAAACACGTGTAGCTCATCTAATGATTTGCTTGGCCAGATTTTTGTTCTTATGATCATCATTGTTGGGTGCATAGGTTGGATGGGTTAGATGTCATGCACATTTTTTTTTCCTACGCACGCACACCCCACACACTCACGCCTTAGTGGAATTTCACCACCTATGGGTACTCGAACCCTTGACCCGGTGTTGAAACTCCCGAGTGTCTACCACCCGAGCAAGAGTAAGGACCCTTAGATGTCATGCACATGCAACATGGGCCCAACGATTCTTGATCTTACCACTTTTTTAAAGAAAGAAAAAGTATTCGAGGGCATTTTGGTAGTTTTTCCACTCAAAAATACCAACCAGTAATTTAGATTAGCTGAGTCATTATTTGCTAAAATGACAATTCCCAATGAATTTTGCTATTTATTGAGAAAAACTTTGATACTCTTTAGTAGAGTATGATGTATGAAACAGGCACTCAGAAATTGCAAATGTGTTATACAAGTAATTCAGACTGAACTGTCCGATGTACGAGGCCCAATTTAGATGTATCGTGAACCAAAAATAACGCTTACTTGATTACCTTCCAAACGGATTGGTGGACATTTATTGGATGGTTCAAAATTAAAACATATCCAATAGTCCTATTTCAACAAACAAGTGTCCACAAAACAGAGGCTAGGATTGTTCAACCAATTTTACTTTGGGACTGTCACTTAGTGACAGTGGGTTCCACAAATTGGTTTAATTTGAGTTAACGTATGCAAAGTGTACAATTTCTGCGTGCCTGCTTGTCAAGTGCAGTTCCAGAGCCAAAGATCGTAGTTCTGGAACGAGCAATCGAAAAGATTCTGCAGCATCCTCAGGATTAGGTATTGTTCCTCCAATGATCATTGTACCAGTCTTCTAGAATATCAAATAACTCCCGTTATTGGGTAAAGGCTGGTGCACCAAATAACAAGAATAAGCACTAAGCAACAGTCTGGCATTTTATCAAAAACACCAGACGGTCATATGGGCTGTACTGCTTCCTCAAGGCACAGATCTACATGAGTGGGTCCTGCAGCTCGGCAGGTCAGATGCAATTGCTTGGTGATGATGAGCGCATGAGTAAATTATCAGACCAATGCACTAGACAAAGAATCATTCTGCATTTTTTGTTCATAATAACAAAAACTCTTTTACGTAACAAGCAGGACCTCAACCAAAATGAAAGGCAGAAATCTAACTCGGGTGTGCTGCCACGTGAAAACTGCTGCTGTATATTTTTAAGTCCCACAGTTTCTTGACAACAAAACTAGACGAGGGACAAAAAAAAAAAAACACACTCCACCTAAATAAAAATCTTTGATCTTCGTTCTAGCCAGATAATAAAATGCTTAATGGGGGTATGACACTTCTTAGTTTTTAATTTTACCAGTAATTTTTTTTCAGTGAAGCTTCTGGGTGTTGGTTTGAGAGTACCTTGTTGGGCGGCAATGCTTGCTGAGATCTTGACATAGAACCTTGCTCACATCTCCTGTTCTAACGGATCCTTTCTTTATCAGTTCAGCCAACTGCATAAGATGGGCAGAGCCAGCAGGCGTCAGATAAGTGCAATAGTGAACAATCAATACATCACATGCCACATGAATATAAAACGACTTGAGCTGTTTGCCTCAGAGAGACCGAAACTGCAACCAAGTACTAAAAATATCTATCTTTTTCAAGAAATGGCCGCATTGGTCATGCATGTTGGATACTTGGATGTGTATCACAATGTGAAGTCATAAAAGCACTTTGATGCAGGACACATGATTTAATGCTAGCATGCAACGTGGAGATTATGAAAAAGTCCATAAAGTAATTCAATTAACAAAAGATATTAACCTACCAATTAATTAAGAGTAAACAATAGGAAATAAAATCTGATTTAACTTAAATCACATGCCCGCATGCTAAGAAATCACATAAATCGATTAAAACTAGGACCGATGAAAGGATAGAACTTCCAATTTAGCATAGGCACGTTCCATACTCAATGGACAGATTTGTAGGTTTTATGATTAGGGTTAGGAAGGGAAAAATCTGAAATTAAGAAAATTAGGGTTCATGGGAATTGAGAATTTTAGAATTAGGGTTTTAAAAATTGGGAAAAAATAGGAAATTGAAGATCTGGGGTTTAGAAGGTTATAATAGAAGGGAAAAGAGGAAGACAAGAGAAGAGAAGAATACCTTAGAATCCACTACCAAACAAGCTTCTACCCTTCCACAATTTAATTGAAAGGGAGGGTTCCTAGAAAACAATGAGAAAAATTCTTTCACACAAGAGAGTTTCTCTCTTCTTTTTTTCTTCTCAAATCTCCACTAGGGTTGGAACTCCACTCCCCTTGTGGTTTTATAATTAAAAAAATTCGAAATTAAAATTCAGCATAATTACAACTATGCCACTCACTTACGTAAAGTGGCCCATTATCCAAAATAAGAAAACTAAAACATATATTATCAATCTCAACCATCAAATAACTCCTAAAAATAACAAAAAACATAAAGAAAGCAAGATTAGGGTCCAAGGGGCCAAAATCTAAAAGATTTGGTGGCCCGATGGCCTGATCTAAAAGATCCAACAGTCTGATCGACACGAAATAGAAATCCTATGACTAAAATGATCTCATAAGCAACCCACATGCATCATCCCAAGGTGGGGTCTTCCTGTTGCACTTCCAATGAATGTTGGGTCTTCAAAATGGCCTGGCAGGCCCCATCTGGAACTCGTCTCCCATCCACAAAGAAAGCTACACTGACGTGGATGGTCGTCTCCATCTTTGGTACACCCGAGTAGGTCCTCTAATGTCCCCATCACACTTGAGCTTACCTTTCCTCATCATATTTTCTGCAGTAACATATTCTTCCGAGGTTTTTGATATTTTTCTATTTTCTATAATGTAGGAAATTTTCCTGTCTTTTAAATAATATTTTTTGTTAGTAATCAAAAAAAAAAATTAACAACATATTTTCTTTAAAAAAATAAAATAAAATAACATGAGAGCCTTCATAGTATGTATACATAGGTAAACTTCTCATCAATATAGGTTGTTTGAATACGGTGCAGTGTAGGTTGACAAGACCAGAGAGTGGGCAAATACTAATGTCTGGTTGCTTTTCATGGTTTTTACATAGAAAATGTTGCCAGTGTTGAAAATTTTGCAAGTTCTTATGGCAGTAAAGGTGGTTTACAAGTCCATGAATGTAAAACCCCGAACATTTCAACACCCGAGTATTGAAAGTTCTCGAGTGTTACCACGAAAAATAACATAATATGTAAC
Organism: Magnolia sinica; assembly: GCF_029962835.1. Taxonomy (NCBI): domain Eukaryota; kingdom Viridiplantae; phylum Streptophyta; class Magnoliopsida; order Magnoliales; family Magnoliaceae; genus Magnolia; species Magnolia sinica. The sequence continues at coordinate 88,773,762 of NC_080576.1, read as the reverse complement.
TGTGTACAATACCAATCTAACTGTTCTAACCTCACATCTATTCCCTGACACGAATCTAACCCTTGATAACAGTTTCCATTCACAGATCAAGTCATCCGACCGTTGATCATATGGTTTGATATATGTACCTTTCCTTGACTAAATCGTTGTATAACTCTTTATCCATAAAGATCTAGATATAATTCCATCCATAAGAATCGTTTAAAAATGGGCATATAACCATGTAGAACCATTAGATTTCACAAAACTCTTATATCAGCAATAATTATGAAAATGGCATTAACCTAGACACCTGAATTCTAGATCACATGGTTCCCACAATCCATTTGATGTGAAATTTTATACAATGCATATTTATCATAAATTAACCATACAAGTCGAATTTCAGCCCTTAGATTATTGTAAAAGTGGCCCAATTGACAAATCAGCCCGTAACCATTGATTTTGGTGTCCATCGAGTAAAGAAACCTCATGGACAGTCTTAGTAGGATATTTTCCTTCATATGAACGACTTGGATTGCCCATAATATGGACCAAGTGTGGAATATGAAGACCCCACTTTGATAGGTTTTTTCTTAGGCGCGAAGTTAGCCTTTCGAGGCTTACTAACTCCATATAAATCTGGACCTTCAGATTTAACCACTTCCTGTCGTCCATCGCAACTCAAATTTGGACTACAATTTGGTCTCATATGACTACGAGGTTATACAAAATTTAGACCCCAATCTATGACCTTACACCATTGAACGCGGAAGCCAGCTCCTTCCTTTTAACGCAAAAGGTAAATTTTCATATTTAGGCCTTTCCCACCATCGATCAACCACCAAATATCGTTCAACCGTTTTCCTATCTTGACTACACATTTTTCCAAAATTGGGCCCTAATCATTGTGTGGATTGTTAATTAAGATCAAGTCCGTTTTAACACCCGTTATGAGATTTTTCAAGATAAGCCAATCTAAGGCTCGGATCAACTTCATATTTAGTCCCGTGACCCAACACGATTGGCTTAAACTAATGAATGGAGCGGATCCCTTATAGATATCATGATGGACCCCATTATACCTACACATAACCTGTGTCCGCATCCAAGCTACCTCACATAAGGGACAGTTGGAGAGACGTGTTGGAGGAAGAAACGTGTTGGAGGAAATTTCCTTCTCCAAACCTCTAACCTCGGAAGATGCTCTATCATAAAGATTAGTGTGACCCACCCTATCGTTGGATCTGCATCACTTTTGAGCTCATGACCATTATGGTCGAGCTAAAACTATTGAATGGAGTGTATATCTCAAAGGACATAACAAGTGGACCCCACCAGATGCCATAGTCTATTACGTCTTGTTACGTGGTTAAGCAATCACGTATCTTGTTATGACAAAGACGTTTAAGCTACGGGTAACATCTTCTTATAGAATGTGTTGTAGCCCACTAAAAGCTCAGATCAACCCCATATTTGAACGCCAAGTCTACATGATCCGACCAAGATGAAGAACGGAAGGGATTTACCCTCGACCGCTTGTGGGTCCCACAAACGGACGGTGATGTACATGGGGAATACACACCCGTGCCATACTAAAACATAACGTTCGGTCAAAACATGTTTGACCGAACCCGTCCCGAGTTCGTCTCCTCCACACTCGCTCCCGCGCTGGAAATTCAAATCCAACCACAGGTGCAGATGGAGATGGGACCCACCACCAGGAAACAATGGGTGGATCTGGACCGTCCATCAAACATGGACCCCACCACACTTTAAAGCCTACAAACCCCGCCGAAAACAAATCAGAGGCGTTGCCACTCACTCGGACGATCAGAGCCCCTCGCCAAGGAAACAACAAAAGAAGGGAAGCTTCTGATCGACCCACAGCGCTGTTCGAGGCGATCCAAACCATTCAATCCCTAAAGGCATCCATTCCGACCCATTTCGACGAAAGAGGAGCCGGACAGAGAGTAGAAGATATACGCATGTCCATCTCATTCTCTAATTCTTGTGCCGTGAGGAAAAGAAGGCTCTCGAAAGCCTTCCAACGCAACCACCTAGACCACCAATTTCGAACACCTAGGGCCACTAAATAGAAAATCCAAACGGTCCAAAGGGACCGATCGGACGAAGGATAATGCCAGCCAAGATCGCCATTGTAAACGAAACCCATCTGTCGAGCAGATGCCTGGCGATAAACACGGACCTGAGCAATCAAGATCACCTACTTGATGGCCCACCTGGAACGTGAAAGAAAGAAAGAAAACCAAATATCAAAACTAGGGGCAAAAAAATTAATGAATCAGACTGGTCACAAGGCGCGATCTGCACTCCACGCCGACGAGTTACAAACTCGCCCCACCCTCTACACATTGCTAACCGACTTCAGGTGCGAACATACTCCGCACGAAGACCTAAAATCCCCAAAATCCCTATAAAAACCCCCACCTAGCTAGGACGTTACACACAAAGAAGAACAAAAGAAAGAAGAAATCGAGCAAAGGAGAAAGAAAAGAAATGTGAAAGGGAGAGAGAGAGAGAGAGAGCAACGGCCAGCCCTCCCGCTGGACGTACCAGCAAGGAAAGAAGACAGAAAAGAAAAGAGAAAGAAAGAATGAATGAAAGAAAGAGAAAGAAAAAGAAAAAGAGAAAGAAAAGAAAAGAAAAGAAAAGAAAAGAAAGGAAGAAAGGAAGAAGGAAAGAAGGAAGAAAGAAGAAGCCGAGTTCTGCCAAGATCCGTCGGACGCCAACAAAAATCCAGGTCAGGCCGAGTCAGGGGCGATTGTTACTCCGAAACCCAAGCTTGGTACAGATTTCCCAACGTGAAAGGCTGTTCAAGAGCAAGTCAAAACGAGTCGACTCAACACTGAGTCTTGCTGAAGTCCAAGCTATTAGACTAGGAATTCTCTAAGCAGGGTAAGTTATTCTAATTTAATTCGAGTTCCTAGTCAAGTCACTATTTAGTATAAACCCAGATCTGCAAACTTTAGTATTTAATCTTAACTGCATAATAATAAAATCTAACCATAGGAACCAGGCTAAAATTCAGTCCTACGCCATATACAACAAGTATTGACAATCATTGAAAGCAATACCCTTCTAAAGGTGAGGGTTTTTATCCTTTAAGCTTACTTTAATTTAAGTTGATAAAATTATCTTACTTCTTCATGCTTTCATGTCGCTTTAAATTCTCCTTACAATTATATGTTTTACCATCAATTATTTGCCCTTTGGAATTATAGTATAATGTTGCTTACAATTGATCTTTATGAATTTATGTGAGGCGATGGATACAAGCCTTGCCCTTGCCTCTATCAATTTATTGAGTTGGCCCTTGCCACTCTCCTCTTTATTGAGTTGGTCATTACCACTCTCCTTATTATTGAGTTGGCCATTGTCACTCGTCTATTTGTTGAGTTAGCCATTGCTACTACTCTTCTATTGAGTTGACCATTGTCACTCTCCTCTTTGCTATGTTGGCCATTGCCACTTTTACTCTTGTTGAGTTGACCATTGTCACTCCTCTTTATTATATTGGCCTTACACTATTTATCTTTAAGGATTGGGCATGTGTCTTCATATTTCAGAACCTCCATGATTCAGGTTATACTCTCGATCAATACAAGTGATGTGTTAAGAGGTATCACAACTAATGACTCGATATTTATCATGGACGTAGTGCGTTATGGGTAGTGGCCTTCTTGGTCAGCACGTAATTCCATGAGTTGATTGGCGTGGTGCACAATCGATGTAAGTAAATCGCCATGCATGTTAGATCACCTTTTTCGGGATTGGATGTCGCAAATAGTCGCTCCATAAACACTTCGTGTTACGTAAATCCTCCAACCACGTTGTTGTGTCGCCTTGAATGTTCGCATAAATCCATGTTAGTATTGGCCATGCCGGCGAATATCCGTAGTCATGGGATACGGGTCGAGTCGGGTTTTATATGAATTATATTCCACATTGTGATGATCACTACGTATGATGAGCCGCACACACTTTGCTAGGCATGCATCTCATGTAGGTTGTTTGTGTATACTGATATCTCATGTATTAGTGGAGTACGAGACGTGTCAGAACCCTTCCATAACTTTTATGAATCTATTGAATTATCGTTAATCTTAAAGGATAACCATCACTATGAGTAGGGCGTTGACCCTTTCCAACAGTACAGATGATGCAGGTGACGTACAGATTGAAGACTTAGAAGACCATCTCCCTATGGAAGATTATACTGAAAGAATAAGAAAATAGTTTTATACTTCCATTGTAAACTCGATAAATGTAATAAGTTCCCATTTGAGAGGGCATTTGATTATTTACTGAATTCTTTTACTCTAATGAAATAATCAATACAGTTGATTTTATCCTCGTGAATGTTACCTTCATGAATGTATCTGGATGTGATCTAAATGAAAAATAATAATAATAAGGTGCGATTTTTAAATCATCCAAGTTTATATATTATTAACACCCGGTTTTCTCAGGCACGAGTATAAACTCTGGCCGTGAAAATTTTGGATGTCACAATGAAGGTGTCTACTCTATCTCCAGTGCTGGAGCTTAATTGCCTTGCATAAAGGTGAAGCTCTGAAATCGACTTGTTTGCTTGCTTGCTCACTGCACTGTTGACAAGGCAAGGAAGAAAGAGAGATTCCAATCCACATGCGGGCTTTTCTCACTCTACTTCCACCAAAGCATAAGAAAAATTCTCTAATCAAAGCTTGGAGATTCAGAGGAAGGATTTAGAGTCAAGATGCTTAAAATCAGCAAAACCACAAGCTTGGAGTGAGCTAATTGAAAATGTGTTAATATAGAGAAAGGGTGGGGTTTCGAAACTACGGTCTCTCTCTTGGTTTGTTTTGTTGTAATTATGGAAGGCCATATTAAGGGTTGTATGAGATATGATGCATGAGATGGGCTTAGATATAAAGTGGCATGCTTTATTGGGTTGTTCACAACGAATTCATACAAAACTCAATGAATACAAGTATGTTTTAAGCTAATTTCAATTTTTTGGAAGGGGAGATTTTATTAATGATAGAACGCCTACATCTTTGGCAGTGACAACACAACAAGCCACTAATTACATCTCTTTATAGAGAGAGAGAGAGAGAGAGAGGGGGGGGGGAAAGCTATATATGAGAAATGATCACTTGCACACCTTTGCACACATGTCATGGGCACAAAATCTGAATGGTCCATGTGATGTGGCACCCCATGAAAACCCCAAAGGCCAACTTTTAGCCTAATCGAAGACTCTAGTGAGCCATAGCAAAGGGAGAGGGAAATCAAGGGAGGAAATTGGGGCACTCTCACATCCAACCGGTTGGACTATACCTACGGTCGAACCGGCACAAAAAGCTACCCTTAATTAACCTTAATAAATGCGAAGTAAAGAAGGAAATGGGGTTGTTGGCTTGGGTGGACCCCAACATGGTGTTCATGTGAAATCCACCTCAACCATCATGTGCGTCACACCATGTTAGTCCTAGGACCCAAGAATCAGCCTCATCGGTGATTAAGGTGGACCACACAATTAGAAATAGTGAATAGAGCAAAGCCCACCTTCCAAACTATTTCTGTTGGTGTGGCCCACCTGAATCGCTAATGAGCCTAATTTGTTTTCCCCAGGACTAAGTGTGGAATCTAATGATTTGAGTGGATTCAATATAATTATCATAATGGGCCCTATAAAAATCAAGGGATTTTCATTAAAGATTCATAAGGATTGTCTTTAGGGTCTATAAAAGTGGGGGAAGCATTCTACATTTTCGGAGTTGTGAGTTTTCTGAAAGTATTGTAAGAGAAGTTTGAATGTCAACAAAGTTATTTCTCCCTTTATTCAAATATTTCTTTGAGTGTATGCGTCTTCATTTCTCTGCAATTCAAGTGTCAAGATCTCACTGACTCAATAACCGGGTTGCACCACGGGTACTCCTAAACTTGTGATTGAAATGACCTTTTGAAGAGTTTTCAACTCTCCAAGCACAATTGTGGTCTATCTTGTGTTACTCAGCTCCTATGCACAGCTATCATGCAAGTTTGACAATGCAAGCTTGATTTAGTAAATCAATATTTGCAAAACCAGGTGATACAATCTAAAAGATGCAAATAAGAATAAATTCAATAATGCATGATTTATAAAGTTAAATAACAGGTAACTCACATCATCTTCTGTATCCTCCAGCAACCTACGCCAAAGAACAGAAACAAGTTAGGTTAGGTAATCCGCATGTCCTTAAGGAATGGATTTTCATGCATAATACGCACATAAAATTAATATCAGCAATTGGAGAATTGATAGAGACTGTTTACGCTTCAATAAAGATAGGCTGGATTATACCATATAGTAACAATCTAGTGAGCTAACTGCATGGAAGCCTTCCCATGCATATAATTACATTTGGACTCATTCGCATCCACATTCCACATCACCTATCTGGAGCATAAATTAGGTCCAGCCCACTCTTCTTACACCACTGTTCAAAAATCACAGCAGTCATACAGTTCCAAACATCTGCAGTTGTACGTATCTTATATAAAAAATCTTGTCTATCCATTTTTCCATGACACTGATTAAATGGTCTGGATCATCCTGTTAGTATGACTTTTTCGAGTCAGCCTACAAAGGGTGGACTGGACCTAACAGACGCCCAGAAGGATGATGTGGATGCCAATGAATCCAAGTCAACTGTGCATGGGAAGGTTCCCAGGGACTTAGCCCACTAGAACATTACTCTAGATTACATAATAGATCTCCATGAGCAGTTATGAACTGTTGGTTACAATAACAATAACATCAACTCTGACAGATCTTCAAGAATGAATCCTTAGTTGCAAAAGGCATAAGGAATCGAACAGTTTTGGTGAAGGATCGGGAAGTGTCTGTTTCAAGGCAAGTGTAGAAGCCTAGGAAGCGGAAGCGGAAGCTTGAGTGGGAGCACATCCGAAGCGCAAGTTCAGAATGCACCAGCACCTTGGCAGAAGGTTTATTCAACTAAGAATAGTACTGTACAACAGGAGAAGGTGACTAAATGCTAAATGTTTGCCAAGCAGATATGCAGAATAAATAAATGGTCCCTGAATAGGGTCTGATGTTTGTGTATTGTGGTCCTTCAACTTATCTCAAGTACATGGTTCTGAAAAAAACAATCCATATCATATCAACTGATACGGCCATACTGTATTCTTATTTACCTGATTACAATACACAATACAGGGCCATATAGGCCCACTCAAAAGAAAGGAGAAAAAAAAAAAAAAAGGTCGTGTCGGCCCGTATCAGGCCTTGTCGGCCAATACAAGCATAAATGGCTAAATTTAAATTTCTTTTTTCAAAATTTATCTTTTTTCCCTCTCCTTTTTTTCATTTAAACCATCAGGGAAGCTTGTCAAAGTCACTTTCCCTCTCCTTTAAATTTCTAGGCCTATTTTGGGGATCAAACCAAAAGATTTGAGTGGGATTCGACAAATCAAAGTGGAATAGACCATTATGGGGGGAAAAAAAAAAAAAAACAGGAAATCATGCTATGTTTCGCCCCAATACAGCAGAAAGAAAATGAAAACACACACACACACACACACACACACACACACACACACAAAATACACCAAATCATGCTTTACTAGTGTTCATGCTTGTGTTCAATTAGGGCCCATTTAGTTGACTTTAGACAGGTCAAGCCAACAAACAGCATTCTTATCAAAGAAAGCTCTAACACACACGCGCACACACACGCGCACACAAAGTTAGATTCTTAAATATCTCATAGCTACCATTTTTCTGATATTTTTCCTTTATTCTTTGGTGAAAATAAAACTCCACACACACACACACATGAGCCTATGCTGGTGCTGCTAGCAAGACACCCTCTAAATTACATGATGTACTGGTGTCGCTAGCAAGCCACCCTCTAAATTACATGAGGTACCAGTATTGGTGCCGCTAGAAGACACCCAAGTTACATGATGTGCAAATGGAATAGCAGATCCCTCACCAATCCTCCGAGACACTCTTAACTCAATATGATATAAGTAAATGGAATTGAACTCCCTCTCTATCTCTTTTTTTTTTTTGAAGATTCCTCTCCATCTCTTAATTACAAAAGAGAAACAGGAAGTTTTATTACAGGGTAAAAAATCGGACATCCATCACCACTCTGAGAACATCACAAATTAGCAACAAAAGCAAGATGAAAATACCAAGAAATATGTGGTGGACCAACATGACAATGAGGAAGACAATGAGCCACAAGAAACCAAACAGAACCATATGTGACTACCAAAGACAAACTAGCATTGCTTTGTGGTGCTTCAAAGATTGTAGATGGCATCATGCATGATAGTGGAGCCACAAGTATATGGCTGCTTCTTATTCTTCTTGAAGTTTAAGTTACACAATTGATAGGTTATACAGAAACCAATATGTTGGAAAAGGTTGCACTGGATTTGACAGGATATCTGTTTTGATAATATCCGTTTTGAGAGTTTTCATCATATTTCTTATTCCTTTTTGTTCACGCTCTGTAAAGCTTCCTCCATCCCAAGTAACTCCGACAATCTAAGAAGAACAAAAAAAGGTACATATTAAAGCCAAAGATGCTAGGGAGAGGATGATGCATCAACAGAGGAATAATGCTTCAGTGACAGGGTGATGATGTTCGTCTCGATTCTCTGCATTTAAGTGGTCAGTTCAATGAATTTAATGACAAAGGTGATAATGATTGGATCAAGAGAAGTTGTGGATAAAGAATAGAAGCAAGGATTAGGAATACGTTGCTAAAGCTTGAAGTTAAAAACTTAAGTTTTGCAGAAGAACTGAAGGTCTGCCATTTTTAATTAATAGAAGTTGATTGTTGGATTGGTCTTTGATTACAAAAACTGATAACAGGCACCATGATTTAATACCATGAGAACAGAGAATCAGAATCACTTAAAACTGTAGGAGGGAAGGTTTAGTCAGCCTTACATAATTGACAAAAACTCGAGAAAGAACAAAACAACATGACACATGGGAGGAAAGGATAATATCTTATATCCTATCTAGTAGTGTGAATAACTGAAATAAAACAGAAAACAGGCTCAGCAAACAGAGAAATTCAACAAGCTTGGGAAATTTTTGAACAAATAAATAAAGAAAATTTTGAACAAATAAATAAAGCAAAGTTGGACCTTTCAAATGTTGTACCTTCCACAATAAGATGACATCTCTTTTGCATGTGCCCGAGCTTCTCGTTTATCTATCATCACATGAAAACAACTCTGTGAGGAGTAGGTTATGGTCCTTGATAGAGTGGAATGACGGAACAGGATTCATGCAGCTGACCCCAATTAGTTGGGATAAGGCTTAGATGATGATCATCATGACATGAAACACAACAAATTAGCTTGAGTTCAGATCTAGAAAATGAAATAAGTGTCCACATTCAGGACTTAAAGAACCATAAGGATCATTCATTCATAAGGACTTGTAGTAATTAGTAACTGGTAACCAACCAAAGCCTGGTGGCAAAAATTACAAACGTAATGTCAGGATCCTGAAAATCAAGACAATGCCCACCTCATTATGTCAAATATGTTATAGAGAAGTATCTGAAACCCTTTTTTAGGGAGACTTAATATGTGGTTTCCATTTTACTGATATGGAGATCCAACTGTCTAATGACTCTAATCACTCTTGAAAGCGCGTTCATTGCAAATTGTCAGATTATTTATTTCTATCTTCTCACTCATTGAAGTATTCATTCTTGTCACAAGGCCGGGCTGAAAGGTGTGTTTGCAAGCACGATCTTGAGAAGGTTTACAACCATGTCAAATGGGATTTCTTACATTTGATGTTAGGCGAGTTGGGGTTTGGTGTCACGTGGAGAGGGTGGATGAGGGCTTGTGTGGTTTGGCATCAAATGAAGAGGGTGGATGAGGGCTTGTGTGGAATCTGCTCGCTTTTCGATCCTATTGAATGGATCTTCTTTTGGGTCTTCCAAGTGTTTGAGTTAAGGGACCCTCTTAGGCCTTTTCTTTCCATTGTGGTCTCTGAAGCTTTAAGTAGTATGCTCAGCAAAGTGCAGCAGTTGGGCCTATTTGAGGGCTTCAAAATCCTGAACATGGAAGATCCACTATCCCATCTACAATTTGCAGACGACACCCTTATTTTTTGCAAAGAAGATTCAGGATATCTGGATTACTTACCCAAGATCATTTGGTGCTTCAAAGTTGTTTCTAGCCTTAAAGCCAATTTGTCTAAAAGCGAGTTGTTGGGGATAGATCTAGAAGATGGGGAAGTGGAATCTCTAACAGGGATGCTGGGGTGTCGAGCAGGCACTTTCCCATCTTTGTACCTGGGTATGCCTCTGTGCATTGGTGAACCCACCACTAAGCATCTGTGGATGCAGTGATAGAAAGGATGGAGAGGAAATTGGACCCTTGGAAAGGTAGGCTTCTCTCTCTAGGTGGGAGAACCACCCTTCTCAAAGCAGCCCCACCAAACCTCCCCATTTATTTCATGTTGTTGTTCCGGTGCCTGAAATCAGTCCTTTTGAGGATTGGCAAGCTTCGTAGGGAGTTCATATGGGAAGGGGGAGCTATCCATAGTAACTTTCACCTCCTCAAGTAGGATGAGATTTGCAAACCTGTCCTTTTGAGGATTGACAAGCAACCTGGAAGAAATCAACTCCGCACTCCTCAGCAAATGAATTTGGAGTTTTGAGGTGGAGGAGAACAACCAATGGCACAAGGTTATTGCCAGCAAATTCAAAGTGGCAAACTCAGGCAGATGTACCAGAGATTCCTCCCTTCACAGAGCATCTGCTTGCTAGAAATCTATTGCTCGTATGGCAGGCAAGGTTCTTCTGGAGATTGGGATTTCTGTTGAAGTGGATCTAATGTAAGCTTTTGGGATGACATATGGCTCGGTGACTCCTCTTAGATCATAATTTCCTCACATTGTGGGCCTCTGCCTGAATCACTCCATCATGGTGGCCAATTGCTTTTCCATCCAAGGTAACATCGTTGTTAGGCTTCCTCCTTGCCGAAGATCATTAACCAAGTTGGAAATTGAAGAGTTTACGAGCCTGCTAGCAGCTTTGGAAGGAATATGTCCAATCCAGCTATTCCAGATAAACCTACCTGGTTACAGGGCCTGCTAGCAGCTTTGGAAGGAATATGTCCAATCCAGCTATTCCAGATAAACCTACCTGGTTACAGGATAAATCTGGGGGATTTTCGGTTATATCTTTTCTCAAGGCCATCCGTGAATCTGGCCTGGCTTCCAGTTGATCGCATACTCACACACAGGTCATATTTGGCGATACCACGCTCCTCCAAAGCTGGCTACGTTTGTGTGGCTCTCCAGCAAAAACATGATTCTCAAGGTGGATAATCTTCGCAAGAGAGGAATGATTCTCCCCAACATTTGCCTCTTGTGCTACAAGGACGAGGAATCGGTTGAGCACATGTTCCTTAAATGTCCCTACTCTTTAGGTGTTTGGAACTATGTCCTGGCTTCTTTTAAGGTGTCTTGTGTGTTTCCAAGCACCATGGAGGAGCTCTTCTTGGGATGGCATGAGGTGTCAGTGGCATCTGGCCCTACCAGCCATTTTATGGAGCATCTGGATGGAATGGAACAGCAGGTGTTTTAGGGACGGGGGAAACTTTGGGTTCTTCTGTAGGGAAAGTTTTCACATTCATCAGGGAGTGGGATTTGTAATTGTTGGGGCTTTCCTCTTTTGTTTTCTTTAACTTTGGCTGTTGCAATAAAATTCTCATTTCGCTACAGGAAAAAAAATTGTCCAATCACTTGTGAAACTAAACTTTAAAAAGAAACCAATGTTGTATTAATATATGGCCCTTTTTCTTTAACGAGTATGTAACTTCAATGGGAAATGGTGTTGGGAAATCAATTTGGCCAGTCAGACGTAGAGGGTGCTAATAGGACCTGGGAAAGGGAGTCCATCAGTGAGGGAGGGGAAGAGGAGATGGGGGGAAATGGGGTATTGATGGAGGCGGGCAGGGGAGGACCTTTGGATGGGTGAAGGAGAAGCAGAAGAAGCCCTCGTGGCTGTAGTTTCGGAGGATTGCAGGTTTGGGAGGCAGCAGGAGTCAGGAATTTCATCTCCCCTAATCTATGGGGGGGATGATCTCAGAGGAATCATCTTGGGTAAAGAAGAAGAGGGCAAGGTTGGCAAAGGAATCAAGGGTGGAAGGTTCGTAAAGCAACTATGGGTGGGTTTGGTAGGAGGAGAAGAGAATTTCAGGGTGGGTGATTCTGAAAAGAAGTAGATGAAAGAAGGATTGTTGCTGGTTCTTTCTTAAATTCTCTCCAAGAAAAACCGGAGGGTATTCAGGAGATTCAGAACCTGAGATGCAGCATTTAACTATGATGACAAGAGCTCAGGGTTAAGGGAGGAAGGGGTGTTCATCAGGAGAATACAGAGCCCAAATGATTTTGGTATCCAGGAATGTGAGGGGTGAGCCGTCAAAGACTTGGTCAGGGCAAATAAAGTCAACATCCTTATACTCCAGGAAACCGAAAAGGAAATGATTGAGGATCAGTTGGTGTTTGACTAGTGGGGAAATAAAGGGCACAATTGGGATTGGATTAAATTGAAGGGACGATCTGGCACTATCATGGTGGTTTAGGACATCAACCGCTGGAGGAGCCAATCTTTGGTGCCTTTCAGCAGTCTACAGGGCGAATGAAGGGTCACTCAGGCCCACTTTCCGAGAGGAACTGAGTAGGGTGCCTGCATCTTGGAATATACCTTGTTGTGTTAGGGAAGATTTCCATGTCATAAGAAATGGATGGGAAAAGAAAGGGGGCTCCAGAATCACTAGAAGTGTGTTGGTCTTCAAATCCTCCATGGAGAGCTGGAACTCCATCGATTAACCAATGAATGGGACTAAGCATTCTTGGTCCAACAAACAGGAAGATCCAGTTATATGCAGGTTGGATAGATTCATGATGTCCCCAGATTGGGAAGCAGCCTTTCCAAAGCTTCATTGAGGGGTCTTCCAAGAAGATTACTAGATCATCACCCATTATGCTTAAGCATGAAGATGGACTCTTGGGGTCTGAAACCTTTCAAGGTATATAAAAAAAAATGTGGATAGATCATCCACATTTCATGGAGTCTGTGAAAGGCTGTGGAAAGGCTTCTTGGTTGAAAGCAAGGCTAACTTCCAGTTGTGTGAGAGGCTTAGAATGCTGAAAGGAAAGCTCAAGTCTTGGAGCAAAGATGTCTTTGGAGCAGCTAATGCTAAAAAGCTCATATGGCAACAAGAACTGGTTGATCTAGAGCAGGAGGAAGAAAGTTTGTTTTCCCTTCCCCCTGACACAGGAATTCCAAGCTTCAGGTGTAACCAAAAATTCCAATGAATATTTCTCATTCTTCATGAAACATGTAAGGATTTATTAGTTGTCAATCAACAAGTAGCGTTCATAAGTAATTTATTAGATAGTTGATAGAGGAATACCAAGCTTCGAGAGTAACCAAAAATTCCAATGAATATTTCTCATTCTTCACGAAACATATAAGGATTTCTTACTTGTCAATCAACCAAGAGGGGTTCATAAGTAATTTATTAGATAGTATCTTAAAAATAAAAATAAAAACTCCCTTATTGTCCCAAAAATAATCTTTGGTCGTTCATTTGGGAATTTCAGGTGTCTGGAAAGAACTGCTCAGTTCCCCAAAGGATCTTTTGTCTGCAAACGAGACAAGATATCCTCTTACACCCAGGTTTATCAACTCCTTGCATAGATTTAAAGATCATTTTAGTATCCGATAGTGTTAGGTAGACTATGGCTAGCTGACTGACGCATCTTACATATATGATCTGCCGTTCATGAAGGTAGGCTTTTATATAGATATGCATAGTTCTATTCTCTAACATTACTGAAAGTCATGATTGTTGTAAACTACACTTGCATATCACGTGTTTTTCAAACTTTAAACATTCTGGGGATAAAAACTGACACAAAAGTTCTTATGCATGCTTTTGAAAACTTATTCACATAGTATTACTATCCATCAACAAAATTCAGACTGTGTTACTGAACAGAGTTCAAAATACTCTTCTTACAAGAGACAATGCCCCCCAATAATGAAACTAGTTGATCTCACACACATAGCACAACTCTAGCCAATTGGAAATCATCTTTATGATAAACTCATACCTCTTTCAATTATTAGAAATGGACTAATCGGTTATACCACATTCATTGGAAATAATTTATAGGAACCCATTGCCCTTTCAATTATTAGGAATGTGACTAATCAGTTTAACCAAGTTCATTCATCATACCAAATCTATGAAACTGTCCTAGAAAACAATACAGTAGCCAGTGGGTCACATGGAACTCATGGTTCAATGCAAGGAGAAAATAGACAATCATATTCCTAAAAGAGGAAAATATGATGTCTGATCCACCAATTTTCTCATCCCAGCAAACGGTATACATGGGATCTACTTTTGTTGCAAACTGCTGATATTGTGGGACCCATCAAGAATGGGATGCCCACAAAAATCTCACCCATCACATGACCCTGGCTGATTGCACCCAGTCAAATGTGGACCATCAGCTGTAATTCTTCTATTAGCAAGCCACCAATTGATGTGTAGGATCATCTGATAGGATAAGATACTGAGGCATGACCCTAACGGGTGAAAATTTAAATTACCGAAGCCCGCCTGTACCATTGCCAAGTTAGACAAAAAAAATGTGGGTTTCTTTCATCAAGCATCACTAATGCCTCATTCTTAAAACCCAGAAATGGGCTTTTTCGTCAATTATATCTGCAACCAACATTCAAATAGAGAAATATACAGTTTCCAGATGGGAAACATGAAGAACAATGACCCATCACATAGTAAAAAAGAACCTATTTAAATGAAAGGAAGTTAATTCTAGAGAGGTCATATGACTCATACCAGTATTAAGACTATTCCAGTCATCGACTTTAACCCATTCTTGTTTGCCTGAATCTAACTGCAAGACAGTGCTGCCACTCAGTTGCTAAATAGGAGCTTTATATATATATATATATATATATAAGTAAACATTATGTGCAAATGCCTGCAAGTTACATCCACAAATAGATAAACATGTACAGCTACAAATTGAAGGCAGGTCTCGCTTTTCTCGCTTCTGAAGACATGTAGATGCATAACATGCACCTGTGATTGGAGTGGGAAAGGGCAGGAAAAGCAGGCCACGTGCAGGTTCCATTTCCCACACTGTCCCAAACATAAAGGGTAGTTGGTTTGCCAAGGAGGCCTTGCCAACTGAGATCTGGTGGAACACCCAGATACGCCCAAAACAAGGACTGCAACCAATTTCATTGATGTTAACTCAATAAGAAAGATTACCTTCTCGAGAGTGTAATCCTGCATCTTTTCACAGAGACCATCCAAGAGTTCAACAACTCTCAGCTCACTGACTCTAGGTACAATAAACACTCCGTGTCAATCACTAGCATCTTATACAGCAAACAAATATAGTGCAAATCTGAAATCAATTCAAGCTTTATGAATACAAGAAAGCTGAACTTCCATAACATTAAGTCAGTGGTACATGATGCCATATGAGGGCATTTTATGCTAGAAAATTTATGGAAATATAGAGAAGAGGAATAATGTACACATGGTTATGTGTGTGTGAAGGGTAACAAAGAATTTATTGAACAAGCACCGAGCTGGCGCAAAAGATTACAGACAAAGCAAGAAACTTAAATCACAGTCATTTAAGGACTAAATACACAGCACATTCCAAGACCAGAGATTTAGCCTTAAAGGACACCTCCGCATCCTTGCTAGAGACATTCCGAAAGCATGCACTATATGTTTCTCCCCAAATTGCCCAACAGATAGCTAGAATGGTCAATCTCCAAAGAATAGTCTTCCACCGTCCTATCCTCACTCCGTGTCAACTTGAGAGTAAGATTTCAACAGTTTCAGGCATGGTCCAAGACAGCGAAGGAATTAATAAACTTAATTCATGCTTCAAGGCAAATTTACAATGAATAAAAAGGTGGCTGACTGATCCCGCATCCTCCATGCACATCACACATATATCAGAAAGAACCATGGATCTTTTTTGGAGATTATCAATTGTGAGCAGTGTTGTCATGTGTGATCGTATAATCAATTATGCAAGTGATCGCACAATGGCAAAATGGGGGTGGGATCGCATATGCAACCAGGCATAAGCCATGAGAAGCATATACAATCACATGTGGCTTTATGCCATGAGCATGCAATCGCATAATCGAATAGTCATGACATAAAGGCATATACAATTGCATATGCAGTCCAACCATTAATTTTTTTGGAAAAAATCACTTCTACACTCTCTCTCACTCTAAACTTAAACTGGCTTGTGCTCTCTCTCTCTCTCTCTCTCTCTCTCTCTCTCTCTCTCTCTCTCTCTATTACATTTTGGGAACATGGTATCAGAGCATCGTTCTCTCTCTCTCTCTCTCTCTCTCTCTCTCTCTATTACATTTTGGGAACATGGTATCAGAGCATCGTTGATCCAATACCTTGTCTCATCTCCTTTGTTCTCCCACTTCTTCCTCTTCTTCTTGTGGCGGAAGTAACCCTCACATTTTTGGGGCTGATTTAACCTAAATTCATTATGTCATTGTACCACCACTTGGTGAGTGGTGTAATCATGTTCTGTGAAGGTATGTGAGGCCCACTTTCATATTCTACACTATGATGTGTCAACGTGGGCCATCGTGCATCTAAAGTCAGATTTATGGTCAGATTTGTCGATAATTGTTGTGTGTGGAAGTTGATGACGAAGATTGTAGATGAAGTGTATGAGTGAACGACATTAAGAAAATAATGTTGCTGATTGATTGCATTCATCGACATATGTCATCCTAAAGTGAACGTTTGGTAAGATTAAGTTGAAAAGTTCCTCCCTTGTGTGTTCGATTTCTTTATTTCTCTAAATATGGATATCAAGAATGAAACCGAGAGTAATCTCTTGTCTCCATCCGAGTTGATGACTATGCAAATCACATCAACTTAACTTAACGGAGCAAATTACCAATAGTGGACTACATTTGTAAAAGTTTTTCTTATAGGTAAGAGAGTTTAAGTATTTGACTTCCCCCAAGTCTGCAGAGGACTCAACAAAATATGAAGATTGTGCAATAGAAACGCATATTAGAGCATTGTCGTGGAATAGTATGGAAGCTCACATCAGTACGAATGCCATCTTCTTCAAGACAAGGACAGCCAAAGAAGTGTGGGAAAACTCGAGGGAGATGCGTTCACGTGAGAAGAACTTAACCTGTATCTAAGTTACTCCATAACATTTTTGCTCTCCAACAAGGAGATAAAGAGTGTGGGAGAATATTACTCAGCCTTGAGAGGCATGTGGGAAGAAGTGAATAAATACCAACCATTGTCAGCAGATTATGAGATCCTGCGACGGCAGAGGGAGGAATTCCATGTTGTTAAACCCTCTCTAGTCTTCATCCTAAGTTTGAACCTGTGAGAGCTCAAATCCTTGGAGGTAGTGAGATTTCATCCGCCACGGAAGCATTTGCCCGAGTTCAGCGTACAACTAGTATAAATGCACAAAGTTCATCCTCGTCTTATTATTCTACACTTGTCTTTGCATCTAGTAGAGGAGATGGGAAGAGTCGAGGTTGTCGTCAGTTTGGTGGTATAGATTTTGGGGGATGTAGTTTTGGAGGCAAGAATACATGGGTTGGTCGCAACACAAATTTTAAAGGCAATCGTGGTAGCGGTTGTGGTAATCAGCAATGTACTTATTGTCATCTCAATAACCACACGATTGATACATGTTGGGATCTTATTAGTACACCAGCATGGGCAAAGCAGGTTTGCTCTTTGCAAGATGGTTCTAAGGGTTACGTCTCAAGTCTAACTCACTCATTTTAAGTCGAGTACTCAGGCGGCCCAGTTACACTGTCCAAGGAAGAGTATGCCAAGCTTCCAAAAGATCGATCCACTCATTCCCCATCCTCCTCAATTACTCTTGCTCAGTCATGTATGATTTGTCTTACTTCTTCTGAGAGTGTTCCTCTAGTCATTGACTATAAAGCTTCCGGTCATATGACCGGTAAGCATAGCAAGTTGTCTTAGCTAGTACAATCTTCGTTTGTTTCCTAGATAACATTAGCAAACAATACTTCAACCCATCTATCTAGGATAGATATTGCTCGTCCTACCCCAACTCTTTCATTATCGTCAAGACTTCATATTCCTAAATTTCCTTTGAGTTTATTGTTAGTAAGTAAACTAACCAAATCATTATATTGTTCTGTCTAATTTTATCCTCTCTATTGTGAATTTCATGATCTAAAGAGAGGAAGAATAATTGGAGGACATGAAGTGAATGGACTCAATTACCTCAATAGTGGAATAAATGGAGATGTGTTAAGAAGAGATGTCTTTCTTCATCAGTGGCATTCCAAGCTTATTCACCCATCTATAAGTAGTTTAAAAAGTATTGTTCCGTCACCGTCGTGTATAGGCTAAAGTGTGAGGCTTGCAATTTAAACAAGCATCATAGAGTGCCATTTCATCCTTGTGTGGATAAAAGAAGTGATAAACATTTCTATTTGATACATTTTGATGTTTGAGGTCCAGTTCGTGGTATTAGTTTATCTTATTTCAAATATTTTGTTATTTTTATGAATAATTTCTCTACAATGACATGGTTATACTTAAACGAAGAATCGTTCTAAAGTATTCTCTTGTTTTAAGGAATTTCATATGCAAGTAAAACTTAATTCTGCTTAAGTATGAATTCTACATTCAGACAATGCTAAAGAATATGTATCTCACGACTTCGACTCATATCTCCTATCCCCATGGCATTATTCACCAAACTTCATGTTCGCGCATGTCACAACAAAATGGAACAATAGAACATATGAATCGACATTTACTTGAAGTCGCTATGACATTGTTGTTAAATATGAAGGTTCCGAAAACATTTTAGAGTGACAGAGTTCTAACTGCATGCTATCTAATAAATTGGATACCTTCATCAGTTTTAAATGGAAAATCGCCT
Organism: Magnolia sinica; assembly: GCF_029962835.1. Classification (NCBI taxonomy): domain Eukaryota; kingdom Viridiplantae; phylum Streptophyta; class Magnoliopsida; order Magnoliales; family Magnoliaceae; genus Magnolia; species Magnolia sinica. Next base: position 88,754,720 of record NC_080576.1, on the reverse strand, counting down.
TCTTTGTCCTATGTCCTCATAGTCAAACGTTTTCAATTTCTCCAAAGGTATTTGGTTGTCTATAATTCGTTCATCAATTTGACCATGTCTCTGACATATGTGAACTAAAAGTTGTGAAGTATATTTTTATTGGGTATTCTCATACCCAACAAGGATACAAATGTTATAATCTTATTACTCGTAGACATTATGTGCCAGTCGATGTTACATTTTTTTAGCATACTCCATATTTCTCTAAGGGAGGACAATCCTCTATCAATCCTTCTACCACGTCAAAAGATCATTCCTTCGAGTCCTCATCAATACCGTCAAATGAAGGCAACTTGCCTACCGCTCTTCGTAAGGATATATTTTCTTGCACTCATCTTATATCTCGTTTTGTTTCCTTCGTTGGCCTATCTCATTCATTTCCACAATTTGCACTGTCTTTGTCGTCCATGTCTATTCCTAACTCTTTCCAGGAGGCTCTCAACAATAATGGATGGAAACATGCTATGGAAAAAAGGGATGGTCACACTCTTTCAAAATCGAACTTGGACATTAGCTTAGCTACTTGCAGGAAAGTGTGCAATTGGGCGAGGATGGCTGTGTATGGTTAAGTATAAGCCCGATGGCTGAGTGGATGGACTAAAAGTTTAATTAGTTGCAAAAGAGTATTCTCAGACCCTAGGAGTTAACTACTCATAGACTTTCTCCTCTAGCCAAACTTCAATCTTTATATATTGTTGTCTCCATTGCTGCAAATCTAGATTGGTCGTTGTATCAACTTGATGTGAAGAATTCCTTTCTTCATGGAGATCTTGTTAAAGAAGTTTGCATGAAGTAATCGCCTAGCTTTGTTGCTCAAGGGAAGTCCGACAAAGAATGCCACCTTAAGAAGTCAATCTATGGCTTAAAACAATCTCTATGAGCTTGGTTTGACAAGTTCAGTAAGGTGGTATTTGAGTTTGGGATGAAGCGTAGCTAAGCTGACCACTCTGTCTTTGTAAGATGAAGTGAGGCAAGTGTTGTGTTGGTTGTGTACATAGATGATATTATCATCAGTCATCACTGGCAGTAACAGTACAAGTGTTGACAAGTTGAAGAAGTTTTTATACCAACACTTCTATACAAAGGATTTAAGACACCTTTAACACTTCTTGGATGTTGAGGTGGAAAGGTCGAAGGTGGCCATTAACTTATCACAATGAAAGTGTGTGATGGATTTACTAAAAGAGACAAGTTTTCTTAGACCCAAGCCTGTGAAAACTCCCCATGGATACAAATCAGAAGCTGAGTGTGGATCAAAGGGAATTGTTTGATGATCCAAGGAGATATCACCGACTTGTTGAAAAATTGATCTACTAAATGATTACCTGACCGGATATCACTTATCCAGATGCTGTAGTCAGTCAGTTCATGCAGGCTTCTTGTATTCCCCATATGGAGGTTATGCTTCACAACCTCTGAAATTTACAAGGAGCTCTTGGTCGTGGTATTCTCTCTACAAGAGAAATGACCATCTTCAGGTAGAAGGGTGTTTAGATGCAAATTGGGCTAGCTCTCCATTTGACAAGTAGTCTACAATGGGTTTTTGTACCTTCGTAGATCATCTTGTTACATGGAAGTGAAGCATAGTTGCTCATTCAAGAACTAAGGCAGAAAACAATGTAATGGTCCATGCAACATGTTAACTCATTTGATTAAAGACGTTGATATGTGAGCTTGGGTTTCTGATTGATATCCTTATGAGATTATATTGTGATAATCAAGTTGCTTCTTACATTGCTCATGGCAATCACTTTTTTGAATGATATTCAAGAGAAGAACGTTCTAGAAAGATTCATAGAATTAGAACAACTATTCCTGTTGGACGAAATGAACCCACTTTATCATGAAAGAACCAAGCAAATCGAAGCAGACTTTCACTTCATCCGGGAGAAGGTTGCTAGCAAAGAAATATGCATGTCGTTTGTCAAGTCTCGAGATCAAGTGGCAGACACAGTGTTTTAAATAGTGTGTAGCGTATAGCATGGTGTTTGGCCCTCTATAGCGTGTAGCGTAAGCTACACAATCCTTAATATTTTTAATTAAAATAATAAAACATGTGATAAAATTTACAAAATGCATAATTTCTATGAGTTCTTGACTACGAATCTGGATCATCAACCACCTATTTCGATGCAAAATCCCCCTCTCTTTGCCTTTAGACATTTCTAAGTATGACTTCTTTTTTATTTATTGAAACATCACAAATTCATGATATAGACCACAATTTGGAGATCCGGATTGATCAAGTGCTCTATCTACGATATGGACCACAATTTGGATGGTCCGGATTAGTTTAATGTAGTGTCATGTGTCCTAGGTATAAGTAATCACCATTTTAAAATAGGTGTTTAACTAACATAGAAAAAACACTTGAAAAAAATGAGATTTTAGGTAGCTTACGCTATCCACGCTACGCTATATGTAGTGTACACTACATGCACTATAGCTTACACTACATACCTTGTAGCTTACGCTACACGCTACACTAAAACGCTACAAAAAACACTGGGCAGACATGTTTACGAAGGCTCTAAGTCATGTTCATCTAGATTGCTTCTTTATTAAGCTAGGCATTCACGATATATATGCTCCAACTTGAGGAAGGACTGTTGATGGCCCATATTGGTCGCATGTGTAGTCTATTAAGCCAACTTCAGTTCTTTTGCGAGGCTCTTTTTTTTGTGTGTGTGTGGAGGGGTGGGTGGGTGGGTGGGTGGGTGGGTGCAGCAAGGTTAAACATGTGTCGGATTAAGTCTTAGGCATGGGCTAATATACTGCAAAGACTTTAAGGGCATACTTGTAATTTTACATTAATTAGTGAAGCCATAATCTAATAAAGAATAGAGGTGGGGTGTGTGGAGGCTATTGCAGTCCCCTCTCTTTCTCCTCTTTCTCTCTCCATTACATTTTTAAGAACAGTAACAAAAGCTATTAGAACTCTTAAACCTATTCCTCCGGTAAGATAAGGATTTGGTAGGCTCAAGCTTTGGCGTGTACCTGTAATCAATTACTTTCCCTTCACGTTGCCCTTTCGAATCCAAGCGATGTCGCATATCCAAATGGTTTCTTGGTTTCTCCTAAACAAATATTTAAAATCGAACTTTAATTGAAATTTTTTATATAAAAAAAACATAGATATATATATATATATACAAGATAGGCCATTGGAGGGGCAAGAATGAATAAGAACATAATGAAAAACACAATACAACTCCCTCACTTGTAAGTTAGCCATCTAGTTTGCATCTTAATGTATAAAAAATAAAAATAATGAAAACTTGATTTTCATGACTATGCTCTAATCTCATGCAGTATGATATTACAACATTATGTAACACAATTATAAAATATGAGATGCAAAACTTCAAATTTCACCACCAACCTGGAAAAGGCATATAGGACCAAATGACAAAAGGTGATGATACTTAGTTTTTTAAACAGCAAAAGAAAGGAACCAACGTCATAATCATTATAGACTTCTCATAGCTATCTGGGGTCGCTCAAAAATCCTGACCTAACTATTTGGGTTCAGGTTATCCTACATCAATCAATCCCAAGGCCTTATCCTCGGAAAGTAAACAGCTCTTCTCTTCTCCTGTTCCTTCATTGCCTCCAGCCTGGATAAACTCCTACTTCTTGCCTATGGCCCTCTGGACTGTAGAGGACAATAACCCAAACCACTTCCCCCATACACATAGTTAATCCTTTTGTTGCTTCTCCTCGGTTCCAAACCTAACAAAGTCCAAACCTCTTGTTTTCCCTTTCTTCTAGCTTGTGATTTAAGGTCCCTAATCACTCTTGCCTCCTTAAACAAGCCGAAGCTGCTGAATATTAGCAGCCCTGTGATACCATACAGGAGTTCATGAATATTTAAACAAATGTCGTTAATCGATGGGCAGAATTCTCTAACCCATGTGATTTTGGGGATCTGAACAATCTATGGTGGGTCCAGCTATTTGGGCAGTTCAGATTTGAAGTAATGCCATGTGTTTATTGCGGTCTAGTTAGCACTGGTAGTATAATGCCCAGCATGCTATCCTTTCCATTTAGCTTAATCAAGAAGAAATTGCAAATATTAATAGCATTTCTTAGATTTCATAATGAGGATGTAGCCCTCAAATTGTTATAAGAAGCCATCCCCCAAACCACAAATCACTACAAGCCAAGACATGCCATATATATTTCTTTCTTTTATCTTGACCCCCCCAGTTCCATGCTTGAACAAGGATGTTTATTGAGCTAGGCATAGTCCAGCGCATGTCAAAGACAACCAAGATCTTCCTCCATATCACAAAAGAAAATTACAACGGATGAAGAGGTGATCGACAAACTCTGCATCGTTGAGGATTCTATAGGGTTCTTAGATATAAGGAGGAAAGGTCCTCATTAGTAACCATCCTCAAGAAGTTATAAGCTTTGGTGCTCTTGTATAATACAAAGTACTCATCCATTCTCTTCTCTCTCTTGCATCCCAGTGGGTTGGTGCACAACACTTGGTGTTTGCACTTGGGGGATAAGCTGACACATTCGTGACAGGACCATGAGCCGAGTGGCACACGGTCCACACTTGGGGGAAGCACCTGGGCTGTGAGTGACACTCTGCAATGAATCTGATCTACATCTGTATGCCTCTGATGTTGGCAGGTTTTGATCTTATTCTCAAAATTTATCTGATGATTTATAATGTAAGCCAACAAAAGAATCCTGCAATATTTTCAAAATATCTAAGATCTTTTGCACAATGCCCATATATAAGTACTACAATTTTCTATGATACAAAATACATGAATATACCACCGAAATCTATCGAGCGAGGTCAGCCTCCACCTTTTTTTGTAAGGAGAGAAATAAAATGTTATTAAAGAGGAAAAAAGAATTATACTACGAGAAATGTTTCCCCAAAGATAACAGACATTTTACGGATACCCTCCTGCTTGAGAGGATCAGCCTTGGAGTTCGTTTCCATCATGGCAGGGTTTTTGTTCAACAACAGTCCAGTGATATCTATGTAAAGATGGTCAGAGAGATCAACCTTTGGTTTGGAGGAGGTTTGTTTTCTGTTGTGGGGTTTTCCTCTAGAGCTGTGGTCGTTGGAAGCTTTCTGGGTGGTTGGCTCTTGCTTAGGGGAGGTAATTGTTGTTGATCAGGTGACGGAATCTAGGGAGGAAGTCAGTGCTATGAGGCTCTGCATAAGGAGAAGGAAGACAATCGTTGATCCAAAACTCATCCCGATTGCAGTTGGGGAGAAGGTAACAATTCATGTTGAAAGAGAGGTGCGAGGGGGTCATCTATGGAGGAGGAGACTGCGAAGCAAGAGCGGGGAGGCGGTCGATGGCAAAGGTGCACCATCTCCATAGTCCAGCAAACCACCAAGAGGGAAGGAGAAAAATGGACGGAGTGGTAAGCAAGCAGTTGGTGACCAGGACGGCCTCTCAAAGTAACACGTGGAAAGGAGAATGAGACTTCTGCGACAGTGATGGGACGTGACAAACATGTGACAGCCGATGATGGTTCTCAAGCTGCCAAACAAGTGCTATGCGGAGGCTCGGAGCTCAGATGCCTACATTGGCAAGGACATTCAATCGGATTGGGACATGTAGCAAAAGGAGGGGCGGGTCTCGGTGACAGGTGTCTAGAACAGATCCCTTGGGTCGACACGTCCCTAATAACAGGAGGATTGGGGCCAAGGCAGGATCCAAACCTGACAGGGGTTCTATGCCTATTGATTCGATGGTGACACGTGGAAAAGGCGCGGATGGAGATGAGGATAGGTGTCCTTGGGGAACCACTAAGCCTCACGCTAGTGTTATCCAGTTCATGTGTGCATAGTTAATCGTCTCTGAACGTATGACAATTCCTGGCCACATGCGTGATTACCCGATTATAAGAGAGGCTGACTAGCGCCATTTAGTGCTAAAGGCCTGGAAGGAGGGTGGGGAGTGCAAGGTAGGCCCTCTACTAGAGAGCTTCAAGGATCCTTCCACTTGGCATGCGCGCAGTGGGGTTGAGGATGACATGGTCACCAACATTCAACACCAACAGGGAGGAACCCTTTGGAAGCGGTTCGACCAATTATCCTAGCCCAAATGTCCAAGCGATGGTGGTGATGTCTCTGAAGGACGCTTCTAATGTGGAGGTTGCAAAGAAAACCCAGTTGGGAGCCAATGCAATGAAGAGTTGTTGTTGGATACGATGGATGTCACTCCTCTTCATATTACCAAAGTTATAAAGGAAGAGACATGCAGTTTGATTGTTACCCCAAAACCGTTGAGGTTATTATCAATATGGATGGAGCGGAGCCATGTTCCAACAAAGGTAGATATGCTTTGGATGAAGGAACTATTGTGAGGGGGAAACTAGTGAGAATCACTTATGGGGACAACAACGAGGAGGCCCTTGTGGTGCTAAAGTTTGTGGAAGGGCATAGAGAAATCCCAGGAAGTTGTTCCAATGATGCCCAAGAAGACTCCAAAAGAGTGGAGAGAATTGAGTAACCTCGAATCATCAATCAATTATGAGTCAGGGGTCAAGTCAAGCATGGCTAAGAAGGGGAGAGGGGTAAGAATGGTTTCCCAATGATAGTTCTATGTTGGAACGTCAAGGGCCTGTGGTACTGAGAAAAGGTATCGGGTGCGAGAAGTGTGCCCGAGAACCAACGCTTAGATCATTGCTTTACAAGAAATGAAATTCCAGTCAATCGACGAGAAGAACTTAGATTCGATTTGGGGGGGTAAAAACAAAGATTAGGTTTCTGACTGCAATTGGTTCGGCTGGGAAAATTGTAATGGCGTGGAATACTGAAATCTAGAGCAAGGAGTTCTCATGCGGCTCATTAACAATGTTGAATGTTCTCAAGGATAGTGTTTCAGACTTTCGTTGGACTTTCACTTTTATGGGCCTTATCATTTAGATCTAAGATCGATGTTGTGGGAAGAACCAAATATACTTCGGGACAGATGGTCGTTGCCGTGGTGCATGGGAGGGGATTTTAACATCATAAGATTTTCCCAAGAGAAATTGAATGGCAGTCATATAACTCACAATATAAAAGATTTTTTTAATTGGATGCAAAGGAACGGATTGGTAGATATCCCACTGAGAGTTGTCATTTTTACTTAGAAAAACGGCCAAGAAAGGGCTATTCTATTTCGCCTCAACAAGTTTTTACTATCGTTGGAGTGGCTAGAGAAGTTCCCACTTGTTCACCAACATGGGGTACCTAGATTGGTTTCTGATCATTGGTCGATCGTTTTAGAGGTTGCGGATGAGAATTTGGGCCCGAGGCCTTTTCATTTCGAGCTAATGTGTCTTCCGGTGGAGGGGTTTATGCATCTAGTCAAAGAATGGTGGGAATCAATCGAAGTGGAAGGCTACGCAGAGTTTAAGTTAAACCAAAAACTAAGGAGCATGGTGTCTTAAAGGCCGTTACGTAAAGATAACCGTGGCAACCATTACAGGTTATGGTGTCATAATGGTCGTAACAGCTATTATGCAAAAATGACATGTAACCACCATTAAAGGCTCGTTACACCCCCTGTAAAGGCAATAACAACCCTGTAATGGTCTGTTACGGAGCTAATATAGGTTTTTCAGATTATTATTTTTTCAACGTTATGGGGTAGATATAGGTTTTTCAGATTTTTTTTCTTTTAATAAAAATAAAAAATAAAAAAAATATTATAACGGCCATTACAGGGGTAGTAACAGTCGTTACAACCCGTATTGCAAGGGGAATGGTGGTGGCCATTATGGCCACCATCACCGTTACGGAATACCTTGCTAAACAAGTTAAAAGAGAAGATTAGTCTTTGGAAGAAAGAAGTTCTTGGGGCCAAGGAAGTCGAGATGGATAATATTCTCAAGAAAATCCAAGAGATCAATGTGAAGGAAGAAGGGGAAGTGCTCTCAAAGGATAAGAAAGGTATATGTGCAAATTTAGCTTTGGAGTATGCGAGAGAGCCAAGTGGAGCAGGAGATTAAGTGGAGATAGAGATCAAGGGCAATCTGGCTAAAAGAAGGGAACAAGAACATGTGCTATTTCCATAGCATAGCAAGCGCTAGAGTTAGATTCAACATAATTGGAAGCATAAAAGTGGGTGGGCAAAAGGGTTGAAGAAAAATCTAAAGTTTGTGACTCTATAGTTCACTTCCACAGGAGACTGTTAACAAGTGAAAAATGGAGACAACTTCGTATGAATTTTTATTTTATTTTTTTATAATAAAAAAAAAGGCCATATGGTTTTCCTATGGCCTTCTTTCAAGTTGTTTGGAACGTCATGAAGAAGGATGTGGTTGACTTCATTTCGGAATTTTTTTTAAAAGAGGTCAGTTGTCGTTAGGGCTTAGGGCATCCTTTATAGCTATCATCCTAAAGATTAAGGGTGTGGAGAACCTAGAAGACTTTAGGCCTATTAGTCTTATCGGGAGCCCTTAGAAGATTCTGGCAAATATCCTTGCTACCAGGGTCAGATTGGTGCTTGCAAATGTCATATTGGAAAAACAAGGAACGTTTGTAGCAAGAAAGCAAATTATGGATAGCACGTTGCTCGCCCATGAGTGTATTGACTCCAGGCACAGGGGAGGCAAGGTGAGGATGGTCTGCAAACTAGATATTGAGAAGGTATATGATCATATCAATTGGAGGTTCATGGATTATATGTCGGGCAGGATTGGTTGTGGGGAAAAAAAATGGAGAGGATGGATCCAGGAGTGTGTTCGGTCAGCTTCATTTTTTGTCCTCGTCAACGGTTCCCCACAAGGTAATGTTCAAAAAATTGGTTCCTCGCAAGGTTACTTTGAGACCTTAAGAGGCATTCGCCAAGGCGACCCGCTCGTCGTATTATTTGTTCTAGTTGAGGAAGCACTTAGCAGAATGCTTCACAAAGGTCAACAAATTGGCTTATTCACCAGCTTTAAAGTGGTGGATTCAGGCAGTCAGATCTCTCACTTACAGTTTGCATACAATACCACTCTTTCTTGCAATGTAGATGAGACTATGATTGATAATATACAGAAAATTGTGAGGTGTTTCTAAGTAGTCTCAGGCTTGAAGGTCAACGTGCCTAAAAGCAAAATGTTGGGCATATTGACATCTAATGATGAGGTAGCAAGACTTGCAGAAGTTTTGGATGTGGGATTGGTTCCTTCGTGTCAACATATTTGGACCTTTTGTAGTGTATTGGTAAGCTAGTTAAGCACATATGGGATAGTGTTAAAGCAGATCGAAAGGAAGCTTTCAAGATGGAAAAGATGTTATCTCTCGTTGGGAGGGCGTCTGACACTCATCAAAACCACGTTCTCGAACATGCCCTCATGCCTCTATTTTAGTGTCCTAGGGGGGGGTTCTAAATAGATTGGGAAAACTATGGTGTGATTTTTTATGGAGGGAGGCAAAAGACAAACAGAAATTTCAACTCACGAAGTGGGAAGAGATTTGCTTACTAATTGATGGGGGAGGAACAGGTGTAAGGTTTGTTTATTCTATGAATTTTACATTGCTTAGGAAGTGGATATGGAGGTTTGTTGTGGAAGAAGGAAGGTTGTGGAGGGAAGCAATTGCTAGTAAGTATGGCACCTAGGATAGGGGATGGTGGGTCAGAGATTCATCTCAGTATAAGCCTTCAGACTTGTAGAAAGCTACTTACTCAGTGGCCCCTAAATTTATGGAAGGTGTCTTTCTCGGTTGGAGATGGGAGATGCATTCAATTTTGGTTCTTAGTGCAAAGGGAGACTTGTTCGTGAGGAGTTCCCAGTGCTAGTCAATCTCGCTCCGAAGAGGAACATGACAGTCGATTAATGCTTCTCCTTGATAGGCGGCGTGGTAGTGCGGTCTCCTCGTCATTGGGCTCTAGGGGACAACGAAGCAGAAGACTTCGTAAGCCTTCTCAAAAGACTTAAAAGCATGAATCCTAACATGGGGGAAGGTGATGCTCTGGTTTGGCATGCTCACAGGTCAGGCAGATTTTCGGTGCTTTCCTTCTATAAGCTGGTCAGGAAGCATAGCCGAAGCGCATCGAGTCATAATTTTTATTTTGGCACTATGACGCTCCTCCTAAGGTGGTTACATTCATTTAGTACGAAGAAGGTGCCTACAGTTAACAATCTCATTAAAAGAGCTATGACCATTCCCAACATATGCGTTATGTGTATGAATGATGATGAGTCGATTGCTCATGAATCTCTTCATTCACTATCATTTTGCTAGGAAGGTGTGGGTGGGATAGGTTCTAGGTTCTACTTTTTTCCATATGCTTTGGGTTATGATGGAATCTATTGAGGCATTCATTTCACGATGGCAGGGGGGGAGTCGGAAAGGAAGGAAAGGCAGTTTGGAGGATGGTCTTGATGGTGGTTCTATGGTCCATTTGAGGATAACAAAGAGACTCCGTGGATGGGATTGTTAGAAACGCTACGACCTTTGTAGTTAATTGGATTTCTGGCCTTGAGGAGGTGGATGTTTGTAATGTCCTACCCTTATTGTGGTTGTGATCGATGTTCGAACTATCGGTATCGCGCAATGTATCGCACCCTTGGGATACAAATACGTATCGGTTATCGTATGGGATATATCGTTTGTATCGCATAATTTATCGCACTTTTTGGGAAACATGGGGAAACATTGGGAAAATGGTTGAATTTTTCAGTGAAACTTTAGGGATTATTAAAAAAGACCTTAATACACACTTTTAAATCATAAAATCTCAAAAAAGAAGTGCACATAATAGGTTTCCTTTGTATAGGGTCTAAGCTATGCGTTGTCCTATTGAACTAAGACAACTATATTTAGTATCCACCCCGTCCATCTGTTTTTCCATATCATTTTAGGACATTATCCAAAAATTGAAGTAGATCCAATAATCAGGTAGACCATACCATAGGTAACAATGGTGATTTCACATTAGTGGGCCACAAAAGTTTTGGATCAAAGTTGATAATTGTTTTTCTCTTCATTCAAACTTATGTGAAGTTATCAGCAGATTGGATGCCTAATAAAATATAGGGAAAATTAAGGTGCACTCTAAGAAGTTTTTAATGGTACCATGTTCAACTAACACCGTTTCCTTGAGTATAGATAGTCCACCTGATAATTGGATCTTCTTAATTATTGGGATCATGTTGTAAAATGATCTAAAAAAATGGATGGACAGAGTGGACACAGAATACACACGTCAAGTTGGGCCCCACGGTACGGCTGTACGGTCTTGGGTGAGGTGGGGTCTCACCTAATCCGCTCCCTGGACCTCGTATAGTACTGAGTAAACTCTATTGGGCCCACCGTGAATGTACATGGTTTATCCATGCTATCCATCGGTTTTTCCGGCTCATTTTAGGGGTCGAGCACAAATTTGAAACATATCCAAAGCTCAAGTGGACCATACTGCATTAAGCAATAAGAATAATGATTTCCACTATTGAAACCTCCCTAGGGCCTACAGTGATGTTTATTTTTCATCCAACCTATTCATAAGATCACAAAGATATGGATAAAGGAAAAGAACAAATATCAGCTTGATCCAAAACTTCTTTGGCCCCCAAGGATTTTTTAACAGTAGATGTTCAATTCGCACTATTTTCTGTGGTGTGGTCCACTTGATCTTTAGATATGCTTCATTTTTTGGGCTAAATCCATAAAATTATATGGTAAAATGGATGGACGGAGTGGATAAAATACATGAATTAAAGTGGGCCCCACAGAGTTCATGCAGTACACCACTCACTATGCTATCCGCTTCCCACCACACTGCCAAGATGGCAGTGACGCTCCTCCAACTCGAGTTGTACGAACAGTTCAAAGTTACATGGCCCCACAATAATGTATTTATTATATCTACACCGTTCATGCATTTGGAGATACCATTTTAGATCATGAGCCCAAAAATGAACCATATTCAAAGCTCAAGTGGACCACACCACAAATAGCAGTGGGGTTGATTCTCACCGTTAAAACATTTGTAGGGCCCACCATAATGTTTATTTTCCATCCAATCTGTTCATTTGGTCACATAGACCTGGATGAAGAGGAAAAACATATTTCATATTGATCCAAAACTCCTGTGACCCCAAAAGGGTTTCAATGGTAAACGTTCAATCTCCCACTGATGTTTGCAATGTGGTCCACTTGATCTTTAGATCCGTCTTATTTTTCAATTCAAGCCTTACGACGAGCTCGCCAAATGGACGAACGGTTTGGATATAACACATACCTCATGATGGGACCCACGGATCTTGGCGACATCAACACACCATTCAACTCGGTGGTGTGCGGTACACCAACCAACTCGATTTCCATAAAAAGGGCTCGTACGCCCTTTTTTAAGAAGCAGAGGATTCTGGCCTCTCCCAAATCTCACATATATTCGGATTTCAACGAGGATTTCTCCGGATTTCAGCAAGGATTTCTCCGAATTTCGCCCAAATACTCGGATTTCTCCAGATTTCGACGGATTTCTCTCCCAAATTGGAGATTTTGTTTGCACTAACCTACGAACGATGCTTTGATACGAATGGCCCACCAAAGGGAAGTTTCCGATCATTGCAATCTCTTGTACAAGTATCGAAATCCACCTGTTGAAAGTTTCTCTATATATATTTTTAATTTTTCCAATTTTTTTGGGATAATGATGTTGTCCCGAACGATATTTTGTGTTAAAATATATAAAAATAAAAATAAAAATAAAAAAATAAAAAAACTTTCTTGGTATCTTTCAAAGGTTTCGTGTCGCCGGACCGCGATACCGATAATATTGGCTGATAGTACCAATATTTCGAACATTGGTTGTAATTTTCTGTCTTAGTATTGCTAAGCAGGGTTTTCTTAATAATTTTTGTTAATTCTAAAAAAATAAATAAATAAAATAAAATAAAAAACACAAAAATAAAGGGAAAAGGAAGTCAGTTTCAACAAAGTTCCCTAATCTTTTCTGTCCAATCTACCACTAACAAGGATAGCCATCGCGCTTTCGCCCAATGAGGCACATGTATGGGGGTTGCCTGCTATGACCATTGGAAGCAAATGAATATGAAAATGTTCTTTGATACCAGTCCATCAAGCCTTTATATTGGCCTCATTTAAGTCTTCTCTTCAATAAGCATCAAAAACAACCTTTATCTTGCTAGCAACTTATGTAGTGAATGCATGGTTTTAAATCTCAGTTTCCGAGTATGACTCACCTAGGGAATTGAAACTGGTATGACTCATTCAGAATTGTTTGGCCAGTACATGTTCATGTTTCAATGTATAAATCAACAAGGTAACTTTTGCATGATCGTCTGCATTTTTTTTTCTTTTTCTTTTTTTATGGGTAATAAGCATTTGGTGAAAATTTAAAAAAATTAAAAAGATGACTTTGAAGTCAAAATAATAAAATGTAAATCAAGTACAGATAGTTAACTTTAAACATTCCATAAGATTAAAGGCCTGTATACTTGACGACACACTATAGTTGCAATGACATAATGTAGTATAATTGGTAAGATTAAGCTTCATACATGCTCCATATCAGCTAACAGTAAAATGCAAAGCGAATGAAAGAACACATGGAAAGATCTCTTACATTAGAAAGTCCAATCTCTATCTCCTCCTGCAAAATGTTCAGTATGACGGTCAGAGCCCAGACTCAATGATTCAAAAAGTAACTCAAACGATTCCTCAAATATACAAAAATTAGTTCGAAGATTTGACATAGAAACTTCTAACATGATATCCCAAGTTCCAACCAAATCTAGGAATTTTCTCTGTGAAGCATCAAGCTTGTACTGATTTAAGGGTTTGAATATAAGTTCGTGAAACAGAAAAGAAAAAGATATAGAAGCACACAAACACGAGTTCTCCAATCACCAAAAAAAAAAAAAAAGCAAAATGAAAGTAATGCATTGTACCTTCCACTGACAATCAATTTAGTGAAAAAAAAAAAACAATCGAATCAAGACTGCAGAATCCCTGCAAGTTCTTCAAAATTGTCATATGCTTTCAAGAAGATAAATATGGCTAACAGCCTCCAAAGTCCTAAATCAGTCATTGATAATAAGAGGAAAGAATAAAATCACAGATAGACTGCGTTTCCTTATTTTGGGGATGCTAACTCCAAAATATAAAGTTTACATTTGGAAAGAAATTTTATTTGAGTTCTTAATTTCCTCTCAGTTCAGATGTAAGAAAGCTAAAATGTGGTAATTTGTGATTGAAACCTTCTGGACGTCACATGTAGCATAAATAATATATATATATATATATATATATATATAGAAGTTGTCCATGCATCAATAACCTTTAAAAACTTGAACTCTAAAATACAAGCAGCAAGACACCACTCGGTTAGAGTGTTATATATAATTGTATATTCTTAGGGGTAGTTTTATCTTTTTACCTTCACTTATTGTGGTTATTTATACCGTTGTAACCTTGCTTAATTATGGAATAAGATTCCAATTATTACTTTAGGGCTATTAGCTTTTCTTCGCAACTTTCATGGCATCAGAGCTTAATTGTTTCTAGAGTTTATACTGCTCCAAGACATCAAAAACAAATGAGATCAAGGTTTGCATGACAGATATCTGTCCCTAGACTGCAGAGATTTTTTTTTTTTTTTCTTTCTTTTAAAGATTCAGATTCGCCGTACATGCTGGTGTGGGCTGATGTCATCAAATCTCTTAAAGGACAAATCCTAGCAGCTCTAGATTTTCAGAGATACATGGTTATTTTTCTCCAATTTTTATATTAGTTATAACAGTCTTCAGGCAGGGATTGCAATGAAATTCAAAATATGCCTATTCTGATTCTGAGATCAATTCATTTCTTTGATTGAGAGTTTCACTTGGGGATCACAAGGAGTTGAAAGGGCTCTATTTGGATGACATTTCAAACCCATGCTTACATGCTTTGGTGGTGTCTTCAGTTCAGTGTTAAAAGGCCCCAAATCACATTCACAACCTTCACTGTTTTTGGTGCCTGCCTTCTTTTGGAATTTCAAAAATATCATGTAGTTGTGATCGTTCCCTACGAGTTTTGCAAAATATTTGTTTATTATTGTCCATCTCTTGCAAACCCTAAGGGGTTGTTTGGATATACCAATAATCACTTTAATTCAGAAAAAAACCAATTAACACTTTTTAACCATGTTTGGTTAAGAAATGATTAGTGGAAAAGTTTTTTCCCTGGCTAATGTTTTAACCAAAAAAAACCTCAATTTTTTTTTCCTTTTTTAATCTCCCAATAGTGGTTTTTTTTTTTTAACGACTTTCACATCTCTTTATCCCTCTCCCTAAACAAAAAACTACAGTTGGTAATGTTTGGGCCAGACCTAGCCTAACCTGACACTTACAACCCTACACCTGAGCTCAGCCCAAGCCCGAGCCCCAAAAAATTAGTTGACCTGTGCCCAACCAGTCCCAGCCATAAAATTGATAAAATCCCTGTTACCCACTGGAATGTTCATAACCCATCCATTGAACAAGTTGGCCACGCATGCATAATATATATATATATATATATAAACGAACAAAATGAATTGTCTATGTATGCATGGGTTGCCTAATAGAGGATTAGATTGGGAAACTTTTTTTTTCTTTTGAGAATTAAATTTTTTAAGATGTACTTATGAAGTCAGGTTGGGTCAGGCTACAATGACATTAGCCCACGCTGTCTAAATTGATAAGGCCATGCATGTCAAGCCCAAGCCTAGCACACAAGCCAAGATGATAGGTCCATGCCTAGTCCAAACAAGTAGGGTTGCCCGGCCCATTGCCGTCCTTACCCACAATCACACATGAGAAATATGTAACTCACAACTACTACATCCAAATGGTAGGCACCACTTTAGATGAATCATAAGCCAAACCCATGAGAAATATTAGGGCCTGTTTGATTTTTTGTGATACAAGTAAATCCTGGTAAATAAGTAATTGTTACTTTTTCACCATGTTTGAAAATGTGAGAGCAATTCCATCTCGAAAATCGATACAAAAGTGTTGACTTAAATATGTGGACCCCATCGTAATGTATATGATATATCCGCCCCGTCCATCTATTTTATTAGAACATTTTTGGAGCATGAGACGAAAAATGGGGCAGATCCAACACTCAAATGGCCCACATGAAAGGAAACAGTGACCGTAATTCGTCCACCGTTGAAAGTTGTTTCCTTGACTGGGACCACATTGAGGTTTTTTCATCATCCAACCCGTTCAAAGGGTCACACGGACATGGATAAGGGGAAAACAAGAATATCAGCTTGATTCTAAACTTTTAAGGGCCCCAATGAGTTTTTAATGGTAGGTGTTTGATTCCCGCTATTTCTTATGGTGTGGTCCACTTGAGCTTTGGATCTACCTCATTTTTTTGCTCATGCCCTACATTCAGCTGGCATAACAAATGAGCGGTGTGGATAAGTCACATACATCACGATGGGCCCCACATTGCTTTTGTAAATTGCTCGATTTAAGTGTTAAAAAAGTAAGTTGTCAAACCTGCATCGGGAAAGATGCAGTAATTACCTAGGTAAATAATCATTACCAATTTACACAGTAATTACAGTTGAGCTGAAAAATCAAACAGGCCCTTAACTCAAAACTAAAATGTCCAAATGGTGGGCCCCACTTTAGATGGATCATAAACAACATAAAATAGTGAAATGATATTTTAATTTTCAGATTCATAGATGCCAAATGGATGGTTCTTTGTGTATTTGGCCATTACAACACCTTTTTTTTCTTTTCTTTTTTTCTTTTTTTCTTTTTCTTTTTTTCTTTTCTTTAAAAAAAAAAAAAAAAGAAAGAAACCTATATCAGCCAAGGAAGTCAAGGATAAGATGGTTTAATGGAAAGTATTGTGGGTTCCATAGAGGAGTTGGAACCCCAAAGGGAACTACTGAAATGTACTACCATGGAGGAAAATAGCAAGAGAGAATTTTGATATCAGGATGCCTATAAAAAACCCTGATCTTGAGGGATTCATGGAATCCATGAATAATTCTCCAAGACAAACAGAGCTAAATGAGGCTAACAAGAGTGACCAAGAGTTTGAATGCAGAAGTGAACCCACCTTGGATACCAGCAGTTGTGCTATCCACTGCATAGCCAAAGGGCACCTGTGCCCCTCAACAGAATTATCCAAACTACCCCAAGAGAAGATAAACTACACGCACGAAAGAACTAATAAAGTGCATGATCTTGACCCAAACGCCTTCCACAACTGGTTAAGGTTGATGGAAATTTTAAATTGAATGGTTCCAGAAAGTCAAGGATGTTGAACTATATTTCCCAGCCTTCAAACTAAAAGGGTCAGCATTGCATTCTATAGTAAATTAGTAAGAGACCTGAGACACAATGGCCTTCCACCCATCTAAACTTAGGAAGAAAAGAGTGGCAGGATGGAACGGATGTTTTACCATTAAATCACAAGGTTGTGTTCCAAGCACTTCTTCGCCTGCAAAAGATAGTATGGTCGTTGAGCACACTCAAAGGTACAATGATCTGATCATGTGATGTGGTTTGATGGAAACAGAAGTACATCAGGTTGTGTGATGTTGCAATAGACTTCTGGAGGCCATTCAATGAGAGATGGTGGAGGTCAATAATGGGAGTGATGATGAAGCCTACCAAATCGCATTGCAAGCCCAAGAACAGCCTGGAGAGCCGTTCCTAAATGTGACAGATCCAGGCAGTGCCACGCTTATGATCGCTTGGAATGAAGGCACTACACTCAATGGGACCAAAATCCATCAAACTTCCGCCAAAAAAATTTCAGCCACGGACGATATTAAGGGCAAGACCAAACATTACAGACCACAGTCAACATCATCACAGAGAGGTGGGCCCACCTGGGTGATTGCACACCTAACTGGAAAAAGGCCAATTTGAACAATCAAATACTGCAAATTCCCTCCTTCAACAAAGCCAACACCTTTCTCAAAGCCACATTGCTCCCGATAGCAATTGCATTGTAAAAATAAAGAGAAATTCGTTGATAAGGAAAAGAACAAAATGATCACCTTTGTCAAACTTAGAAAAATCCAACTACAATAAATCAATTCATTCCAAATTCCAAAACCCATCAACCAAATTACACATAACGATCTACCCATTTCTCTGCTGTTCAAAAAAAAAAAAAATCTCATATTTCAGATATTAACACCAAATTCTATAAGAAAATAACAGAGGAGAACCAAAGCCGGAAGCTCAAAGGAATCGATCCCAACAAAATGGAAGCAGTTTCTCACGGACCCAATTGAAATTCCACACCCAAAAAATAATTCATCAGAAACAAAGTCTAAGATTGAAGAATAGTTTGATAGAGTCTATGGCTCCGATCAAACGATTTTATGGGGGAAAAATGCTGAAGAGGAAAATGGGATTACCGCAACCGCATTGCAAGCTGTGCATTTGTCGTCGATGCAGACGATTAAATCTATAATGGAGAAAATTAAGAGGACCCAAATGAGAAATTGAGAGTCTCTTCTCTTCTTCTTCTGCTCCATCTTCTCTTCTTCTTCCGCTCCTGTTCTTGCCGCAGAAAATTCCTCTTCGTTTCTCTCTGGCTTTATAGAAGAAGACGGAGTATGGTGTGAGTTTGCTAGCATTTATTACACGGTAGCAGCCCTTACACGTGGCACACACCTATGTCGATCCAAACCCTCCAATTATTGGGAGTCATCTTCGATTGATCGTGGCCCAAATTTTATACGGGTCGGATGATCTTAAGCATCTGATTTATTTGTTGAATTTGCACCGTTGATCATTTCCTTTTTAGCCGTCTACATGGGGACCATATTGGCGACTGATAATCCTTCGATCCGTGTAATTTTATGTTGGACCGGGATTTGGACGGTTGAGATTAGGGGAATAATGTAACTAATGTTACAAATCGTGGATGCACGAGATCTGGTCCCATGCTTCGTAATGATTCAAACCATTGATCTGATAGAAGGCCTCGTGAATTTGAGAGTGGAAGATCGGAGCCTTGCTCATTTGCCATCAAATTGGCAGCTGCGCAAAAAAGAAAAATAAAAAAATAAAAAAAAATTATGACATGATACTCAACCAGCCGTGTGACGCATATGCACTCGGAATTTGTAAGCATTTGAGTTAAATGAATGAAATATGAGACCCACTGTTGACAAGATATGGTCACGAGGCCTTTTTTTTTAATTTCTTAATCCATTTCACATATTTTTTTTAAGAGAGAGCAAGAAATAAATTAACAAATGATTTCTATTTTTGAACAGAGCAGTGAAAGTAGTTGTAGTTATATTTTAAATTTGGTTGCATTGTAATAATAGCGTGACATGATTAAATGTGTGGCTCAATTCAAACCGAACAACTATGACCTCGAGCGCTAAAATAGATAGATATGTGGAAATTGACTCAATAAGTTTTAATATAATTAATCACTTATTCAATCACTTGTACATCATTGCCTTAGATGATCGAGATAGTTAAAGGATAGGATTCGCCCTCTGAAAGTAAGTCACACATATACCTTTCGTACGAATGAATTTTTTCTCATCAATGTAGACAATAAATAAAAATAAAATCTTACAATCGGCCGCCGAGAACAACTGCATAATACCTCTCCGGATGGAGAACTACGCTTGATATTCGAACTGAATCTGGCGTATGAGGGTGGACTCGAATTATAACTAAAGTTAACAACTACTTAGTTACTGCTACGAATTACTTAAGGAATGTAAATAATATGTAAAGGTAAATATTACACTAAGGAATATAAAATGGTAGATAATTAAAAACATAATTAAATGATATATTTGGTTTGGTTAGTATGAAACGATTTCTTCTGTGTGAATTCTTTTGCTATAAATAACCTTGAACTGATCATCTGAATGCTTTTCACATTCTAATGGTTACTGTAACCGCTTCAGCACTAAATAAACCACTTAAGATTTCCTTATAAACTTGTCACTTGTCATATTAACCACTTCAGGCTTTCTTACTAACTCGACTACTCGATCAACCTCATGGATGACTCTCAGGTGCTTGGTTTATTTTTTAATTCATTTTAACTGCTCTCTGTCTTGTCATCCTATCAGCTGTGATTCGTAAAAAATACTTCAAGTATCTTTGAAAATCTTTAGTATATTATATATTTCCCTTACTAAAATATGTGTCATTTCTAAAGATCTATGTATATGCCCTTTATGGCATCTTATGAAGATCAGTTGAACATTTGCTTAACATCTCAAGACTTAAAGATATTACATGGTTTTGAGATTAAGATCTATGTATATGCCCTTTACGGCATGTTATGAAGATCAGTTGAACATTGGCTCAACATCTCAAGACTTAAAGACATTACATGGTTTTGAGATTAAGATCTATGTATATGCCAACCACTAGGTTTAATGACCTTAGAAAGACCTTAGTTAGGTGCTTTCGAAAAATGTTTAAAACAGGTAAACTGTGGTGTAAGTTCACTGCAGTTCGGTTAGCCCAACTTACTTTGGTTAACCCAACTTCAATTTCGGCAAAGATTTCAGATTCAAAAGTTTAAAAATTCTATTACAAATTCGATCAACCCAAAGTTGTTTTGGATCAGTTTCCAACAATGAATTCTTGAATTTTCAAAGGAATTTGGCCAACCGAATTTTGGCTCAAGCTAGCCGAATTTTTTATTTATCTTATCCAGCGAAATCTAATAGTCATTAAAACGAAATCGTTGGAATCCGCTAACCGAACTTTTTTTTAGGCTAACTAAATTTTCAAATCTTTTGGATATAAATAGGAACATTCTCTCATTCATTTCAATAACAAAAAATTAATAAAAAACATTCTTTAAGTTAGAGAGATTCTCTCAAGTCCTTTAGTTATTCATATGATAATTATTATTTTTATTTAGCTTATTCAATTCATTTTCTCAAGTTAGTGTTAAATGAAATTAAAGAGCAATTTATACTCCACTTAATAAATAGAGAATTGAATCTGAAACAATTATGATTTAAATTCATTGGAATATATTAGATCATTATATTCTTTTTGGTTGAGCATATACTGCCTCATCAACTCTCAAGAGAGAATATCGTTGTTTCAAGCCTCAACTGCTTATTCAAATCGTCGTTTCAAGATAAGTACACTTATTATTATTACTATTTTATTTTGGCTTTTATAAGGTAGCCTTGAATTTTTTGTGGGTTGAATTGTGGTAAGCCCATGAAAATCACAAAGGGAGTTTTGTGATAACCCATGAAAATCACTAAAGGGTTTTTTGTTGTGATAGCCCGTAAAAATCATAAGAACCGTATGAGATTGTTAAAGTGAACTTGTGAAAAGTTTGAAATAGTGAAAGCCAAAATTATGAGAGTAGTAATTTTAAGAATAGAGTAAGTATAGGTTTACGCACCGAACCACTGTAACCCCTGTGCATTTGTGGCAATTGTTTTATTTGATTATTTGTCTCTTTCTAGTTTGAAAGTTTGATTTCAAAGATGTCGTGATATAAGGTTGTCCTGCCTAAAATTTTAGGTGAAGGTTGTCTTACAAATTATTTGGAATCAAGATTTCAATACTTTATATGATTGAGATTTTTATGTCCACATTATTTCGAAGAATTTAATATAATCCTATTCACCCCCTATAGGACATCAATAGCTCATCTTTCAAGTGGTATCAGAGCGAGGTTGCTGATCCAGAGCTATAATATGTCAAATTTCGAAAGTTTATCCATTACCAAGCCACCTCCCTTTGATGACTCAAATTATTTATATTGGAAAGTCATGATGAAAATCTTCTTCAAATCCAATGATGAGAGTGTGTGGCAAGCCACTGTGAAACAATGGATTGCTCCTATGATGGAAGTATTAGCTGAGAATGGAACAACGTCCATGAAAAAAACCGCTTATAGTTTTTGGACAATTATTCAAAAAAGTGAAAATAGTACTAATGCTAAAGCCTTAAATGAAGTAACTTGTGCTTGTCACTCCCTAGACTCGGTAACCGAACTCACAAGGAACCCGATGGCCGGTTCTGGCCGCAACAGCCTTTATAGTACCCCATTCTCGGCTCCTGAGATAGGTTCCGATCCTGTGATTATACAAGGAGAATTTTCATAACAGTATAATCATTTGAATACGAGCATATCCAATATTACAACAAGTACATCTGAGAATAACAAGGGGCACGCATCATAAAATCTACTAAGAATTTGGACTTTTACAAGCTTACATCAAGTCCGAAAGGACATACATAAGATAATGGGAAAAAAGAGAAAGGTCAGCAACATTGGAGTCCTCAACTCAACTCTACTCCACGCTCTACTGTACAACGCCTGCCTAGAGTCTCCCGCACGTATCAATCGTGCATAAGCTTATAGAAGCTTAGAGGGTGGTAAAAGTGTGTGACAAAGGTGCACAGAAGAATAGCAGGATGTACAAGGAAATAAACGTGCTTAATAAGAATATCACTAGCCTTACCAAGGCTTATCATAATTACGATGCAATGAGCACTGGACGTCATACCAAGGCAATGCATGAAGGGGCTTACACAGCCAATGCTAATGCGATGCAAGTAATGCCAGTGCTCATATCCAAACTACATATCAAGTACATTTCCAATCATAAGGAAATCACCCGGGTCCATTATACTGCTGAATGACTGTCACTCTACAAACCCCGCACAGTCAAACGAGCGTAAGAGACCTCACTACTCGCCTGTAGACAGCTAATCACCAATAAGGCCTGAAGGTAGCGGACCCATTTATGAGCTGGTCAGACTCAGCATAGCAACGCCTCCTCACACGAGGCAGGTAAGGCTACACCCATATCCAACTGACTACATGATAGTGAGAGTCGCGGCCTAATGGTATAAGGCCCTCGTGCACTCATAGTTTTCACTCGATCACGGCGTTAGAGTAAATCCTTAGTACGATAGAAGTTTTGAGAATTTTACCCATGGGCATTCTATGCACCTGGTATGCTTAAGTAATATTTTTAGTGTCCCCTCATACGGTCATCCACGAATTCCCTGTGGAGGAGAGGGGCTGATGAAGCAAGGGCGGTATCATCATGAAATTTAATGCCAATGCATGAATTACACACACAAATTATGCACTAGTTGTAGGCACACAATGTGCATAAGGAGAGAAACTCCATCTCTCAATGACCACCACACAATACAATTAATTCATACAGATGATACATATGAGTCACAAGAATGTAAGTGTGCTTCTTGTGGAATATGAAATCCTCCGTCCTAAGGAAGGTTAAGGTCTATGCACATAAACAGGTGTCCTAAGGAGAAGAAAAATCCTCTAGTGGGGGCCCAGTACTTTGGGATGACCTACAAGCTAAGAGAGGGTCATGATCTTAAAAAGGAACGGTCCTAGCCAGGCCCAAGGTGGACCTTCTACCACCTATAAGGGCCTCTATGGGCCTACCTTAGGGCCACTAAGGAGGACATCCAACCTCAACTGGGTCCCAAAAGGTAGCCTACTATGCATATAATATAAGGTCTAAGGCCTAAGCAATGTATGGTCTAATGGGCCATACATCAAGCCCAATCTCATAAACCATATAGTGGGCTCTCAAGTGAGTTTTGAGCCCAACTATAAGGGTCATAAACCCATATGCTGTGGTGGGCTTCATGGGCAGCCCGGTAGTTCATTCACATGAGCAATTCTCACATTTAACACAAATGAGTTGGGCCTCACCTTTTAACCCAAGTATAGGGTCAATTTTAATGGGCGGCCAAGGGCCCAATTTCTTACATATTCTCGCCCCTAAGCCCATCACAATAGATGGGAGAGTATAGGCCCAAGATCAATGGGCTTATCCAAAAGGACTTAGTCCACAAGGCCTAATTACCAGCACAAAAGGGCGGCCATGCATATATCTAATATCACATAATGAGCCTTGAGGAAATAACCCAAAAATAAAAGTCATTCAATTCATGCTTTATGGTGGACTTAGAGGACAGCCCATAAACCCAAGAATACACATGGGCAGAGCCTAAACCGACAGTGTGGGCCTTGCTATATCAGCCCAAAGACTTTGTAAGACCCTCCACAATATGCATCAATGTGGGCCTTGCAAGTCAGCCCATAATTGAGTACTTCATGAGGGCATCAAGGCCCATAATACATGATCGGCTTATATAGACAGCCCATTGGGCTCACAATTCAATAAGGTCAGCCCTTGTACAATTGTAACACCTTGAAAATCAGGGGTTGAGCACAAGCTCAACTCCCGAGTTCCAACGCATTACTTATGCAACATAGATAATGATGATTAAATGTTGTCTGTATGAGTTCATTAAACATGAATGACATTATACCAAAATAGCATATCATACTCCAGAGACGATTAGATTACGCAAGTGGAAGACTGTGATAGATATATAAAACATATACGTGTTGTAAGTCCCCAGAGTATGAACACGATACCAGGTTAAATATATATACATGTATACTCCCAAAATAAACAAAATGAATATACAAGTATGCTCTAAAATACATAATAACATGTGCAATGGCATCTAGTCAGCATCCTTGCAACCGTCGATCAGAACGGTCTACATAAACCCGCCTGATAACTGCATATATGAGAACTCTTCCTCATCATCGTAGAAGTCTGGCTTGGCCTCATACATCGTGCCAGTATCTGCATCTAAAACAGAGTTTGGTTGGTGTTTTAAAACACCGTCCCAGAGTGGGAGTGAGTGATCAACTCGATGGAGCTATAAGGCAAAGATTAACATGTTATCAATTCAGTCAGCAGTAATGATAAAGCAATACAACAATCAGGTCCTAAGTACTCTTATTAATGCAAGGATGGTATGTGATAATGATGCATGCCCTTGCCTACACTTCCTCAGCGACATCATCTCATGATCACGCATGCTACACTCCCGGTAAACGTGCGCTTCCTCGCCAAAGCACCGTGCAATGCGATGCATGGTCGTGTTAGCCAAATCCTTAATTAGGTTTATTCACATAGCAGATTTGGGAAGCTAAGGTACCTCCCTTATATCATTTCCCAAACAATGATCCATCTAGGGTCGTCAATCCTAGTTAATCACATATGATAGGCAAGTTCTAGGTCACTACGAGGAGGCTCATCACCATCAGCGTAGGCCTAGTTTATACTCGAAGCAATTACGGAAAGGCTCGTTGCCTTAGCATAGTCTTAGTGTATACTCGAGGTCACTACGAGAGGCCCGTCACCTAATCGCAGGCCGACAGCTCAAATACAGTGTCTCATACCACCATATTTGGCTCACGAGTTTAGTTTGCTCACTGGATACTGCGGGGAAGCTCGTCGCCCCAGCGTAGGCCGACAGCTCGACCATGATGTCTTATACCACCATGCCTGGCTCATGAGTTTTAGTGGATCGAGGTACCGAGGTTAAACGGGCTTTTCACTGGTGAGTTTAGTACCTTAGATTCAAGAAGTAGTATCCATAGATGACGAACATACATTGGGCCAATCGGGTTACTTGACAAGCTCGACTGGGACAAACGTACGTTGAATTAATCGATATGGAGCACATAAGCACTCTGCGTGGCCTAACCACTGTCGACAATTAGCGTACGACTCGGATTCCTCAAACGTATCTGTCGTGGCTAAACAGTATGACCACTGATCGTAAATCATTATCGATTGCCTAGACTACGTCATAGCCCCAATCACACACCAACCAATAGCATTCACATGTGATAATTCAAGATAGCATGTGACAACAAAATCTAAACATAAATCTCATTCGAGCATTTCAACAAACACATACTACACATGTCATCATACATATGCATTTCATCTATAAATCACATAGTAGTAAGATAGGTTACATGAAGGAAACTATAGCTATAAATAAGGGAGTTGAGAATCCTATCTCAACACCCTCATTAAATGCATTACATCAAGTATTTTCTCATTCAGGCATTTCATCAAACACTTAGACTATTCATATTACATACATGTAATAAATTAGTTAAAACACATATTATAGCAAATCCTTTCACAAAGGAATTACCACGCATACAACAATCATGTATGTGCAATCAACAATCATGGTAAGCACAAATCATAATTCCATGTTCATTCAAACATTTCAACAAACACTTGGAATACATTAAAACCGACATAGTTTATATATGTGTAATATACAGAAACATCGTATCTAAGCACATGTGATAGCAACCAAGTCAGTCATAAACCATTAACTAACATTGAAAGCCTTGAAAACCATAACCTAAACGTTTATAGTCCGCACCTTTCGCCGGTAAACTCGTAACGAATTCAGTTTAAACACTAAGTCCTCGCCTACGGCATAACGGCAACCTATAGCATGAAATAGGTTAGCTACTTTACCATTTACTCTATTTGAATCCCTAATACATATTAGAGTTAGGATTTCTTACCCGAAAACGGAATTGAAATCGCTGGTATAGCAACATGGAAGCAGTAGCTAGGCACGTGGAGTGGTGAGATCGAATCCCAGGAACAAACCCTAACTCTCCCTCTCTCTCTCTTCTCCTCACTTTCTTCTTCTCTTTTCTCTCTTCTCTCTCCTAAGGTTTTAAAATTCATATGGCAAGGGAGAGAGAGGGTTTAAGGCCCTTATATAGGCCCAAGATTGATGTAAATGGCCCCAAGGCCATGGTATACTTAGGTTATAGCCAAAAGTTGGCTGTTTCGGTCCAATGGAGCATATCTAGAGGCCCTTTTTCTGTGTACGATCTTGAAAAAGTTCCCTAACGATGGATCTATGCCAGGTCAAGTTTTCGGTCCGATCGGATTTACAGATCGACTGCGGAGGATCAGTTTCAGTTCAACGGTCACGGTTACTCAATTAGGGCCACAAGTATTCTGACCTGTGTTGGAAATTTTTTCTGATCTGAGGGTGTAGTTGGGTCAGAATCTAACGGTCTAAAACCTTAGATTTGACTTGCAAGCGAACGACTCAATTCACTTAAGTTTTAGTTCATTTTCTAAAGGTATTTGCGTTTCTCACACACTTCGTTCCGGGCTCAAGTTGTGCGTTTCGGGATACTATCTGGACTTGATTTTTGAGGTGGTAGTCAAGCCTATTAAGGCGGTCATAATCGTATGATTTCGCAATAATCGAATTTTTGATACACGGTTCAGGTCCGATACGGAGTTTCGCGATACTCCCGAGAGTAACGGGGTTTAGATATTGATCCTAGGTTTTTAAGTAATGAAGCGTTAACGGTTCTACTAGTTTTGGGTCTTGCAGTTCGTATTTAAAGTGGTTAGAGCTAATTTCACAGATAATCTAGTTTAACACTTAGTTAATTCTCGTTTAATTTCTAGAGGATTTAGTCCTTAGTAATCTCTACCTGAGGTGGTCCTCGGGTCTTTGTGCAGATTTTTCCGAGACGTTACAACAATGTTGGGCTCATGGAAGAGGTTTACAATCCATTGGGCCTATAAAACTGCTTAAAAATCTGGTTAAGGTTAGCCTATAATATCACCACAAATGTGAGCCTTAAGAGGCACTAATTAAGCCCAAAAATGTCTAAGGAAAGAAGGCAAAGAGTGTGTGCAACACTCCCTTAAATCTGGTGGGCCACAATAGCTCCAAAAAAATCAACCATGCAGCAAATTTGGGCCCCTTGCTGCAATTCCAGGCCACCCACTTCCTGGGTCTACTGGAGTCCAGAAATTTATTTAATCTAGATGGGTTACTGACCCATGATGACCCACACTCATCACAGCGGTCTGCGGATGATAAGCAGTGCTGAGATGCAAAGTGAGTCCCAATGCCTGCTGAAAACTCCTCCAAAACTGAGACGTAAATCCGGAGTGTATAAAATGATCAAAACTGGGACATTGTACAGTCTCACAATCTCCTCAATAAATATCCTCGCCAACTAGTCCATAAACTATGAAGCACGCACTGAAATGAAATGAGCCGACTTTATCAGATGATCGATGATAACCCAGACGGTATCGTGATCGCGCTGAGTCCTCGGCAAACTTACGATGAAGTCCATCGATACGTGCTCCCACTTCCACTATGGAACGCTCAACGGCTGTAAGGGACTAGGGGGTCTTTGATGATCGGCCTTGACACGCTGGCATGTGTCACACTCGATCACAAAACTATCAATCTGGCGCTTCATCCCCTACTAAAAATACTGCCTCCTCATATCACAATACATCTTCGTGGAGCCTAAGTGAATAGTAAGTCTCGATCGGCGTGCCTTGGTCATCAGATCATGACGCAACTTTGGCACGTCCGGGATACACAATCGACCTCTGAAGAGTAACCCACCATTGGAACCAATCTGTCAATCTGACTGCTCCACGAATGCGGCCTCTGCTCGGTACTCCTGAAGTGACTCGTCCGTCTGCTGAGCCTCAATCACCCTAGCCACCAGAGAGGGTTGAATCGATAGGCTCGAAAGCTGAATAATGGAAGACTGCATACTGAACTCAAAGTCATACTCTGAAACATCCTCGAGCATCTGCCACTTCCACACCATTATCTGAGCCACAAGCTGATGTTTAAGCGCATCCACCATCACATTCGCCTTGCCTCGGTGAAGATTAAAATCATAGTCCTTTAACAACTCCATCCATCGCCTCTGACGCAGGTTCAACTCAGACTGCGAAAATAGGTATTTCAAGCTCTTATAATATGAGAAGAGCTCGAACCTGACCCCATATAGATAATGCCTCCACACCTTCAGTGCGAAGACAACTGCTGCAAGCACCAAATCATGAGTGGGGTAGTTCAGCTCATGGACCTTGAGCTGGCGCGAGGCATACGCCACTGGCTTCCCATGCTGCATCAGTACAACACCCAAGCAACTCTTGAAGCATTGGTGAAAACAACAAAACCCTCACTCCCATCAGGAAGAGTGAGAACAGGAGCGGACATGAGGTGGTCCTTCAACTCGATAAATGCCTCCTCGTAGGCATCAGTCTAGACGAACTCAACGCCCTTCCGCGTCAACCGGGTCAATGGTGCTGGAATAAGGGAGAAACCCTCGATAAATCGTCGGTAATATCCTGCTAGACCTAGGAAGCTACAGATCTTAGACACGTTCGTGGGCTGGCCCCACTGACGCACTGCATCAACCTTCAAAAGGTCCACAGCAACACCACATGACCGAGGAACTTCATCTCCTCCCGTCAAAACTCGCACTTCTCTATCTTCGCATACAGCTGGTGGGTACGGAGGGTCTCCAGGACAATCTGCAAGTGCTTAGCATGGTCCTCTCGAGTCCTCGAATATATAAGAATATCATCAATGAATACCACCATGAACTGATCGAGGAACGGCCAAAAAACCTCGTTCATTAGTTGCATGAATACGGTGGGCGCATTAGTCAGTCTAAACGACATGACCAGGAACTCAAAGTGACCATAGCGTGTCCGAAAAGCCGTCTTCGGAATGTCCTCCTCTCGGACCCGAATCTGATGGTAACCGGAGTGCAAGTCTATCTTAGAAAAATACTATGCCCCCTGTAACTGATCGAACAGATCATCAATACGGGGAAGTGGGTATCGGTTCTTGATGGTGACTCTTTTGAGCTCGCTATAGTCCACACAGAGCTGCAACGAACCATCCTTCTTCTTCACAAACAATACCGAGGCCTCTCAAGGCGAACTGCTAGGATGAATGAAACCTAACTCCCGGAGCTCATCTAACTGCTCTTGCAGTTCCCTCAACTCCAATGGTACCATTCGGTAAGGGGTCTTCGAGATAAGCGTAGTACCGGGCATGAGATCAATCTGAAACTCCACCTCTCGACCCAGTGGCAAACCCGAAATCTCCTGGAACACATCTGGGTACTCACAAATAACTGGCAGCTGCTCAATGCACTCTGACATAGAATCCTCGATGATAGGTGCCAAGAACTAGATAACGGCTCTCCTTTGGGCTCGACAACGAACTGGAACACTGACAAGCCTGGAATGTGGAACGTGACTGTCCTCGCGGTACAGTCCAAGATAGCACCATACTCCAAACCCAGAATAACGTCAAATCCTGTCATCGGCATCACGAACAGATCGGCAGGAAGAAACATCTTGCCCATTAACACTGGACAAGAAGGGCAGCGACGGGTCAACAAAACGGACTTCCCCATGAGAGTCGAAACGGCTAAGGCCTCAGACATGGACTCCGATGAAATACCGGTCGATCGACAGAATTGCTCGGCCACAAAAGAATAGGAAGCGCTAGAATCAAACAAAATATGAGCGATGTAAGCAGAAATAAGAAGAATACCCTCAACGACTCCACCGGTAGATGACTGTCGGTCCTGGCTTGACGCCTGTTGTGCAAAAAAAAAAAGCAGCCATGAGCTGGTAAGGGAAGCAACCCGGAAGACTGAGGGTCCTGAGTCTGAGCCTACTGGGCTATTATAAACACTAGACCCAGGGACCGGACAACATACGGATATCCCCTCTGCTGGTGCTGCGGCTGCTGCTGAGGAGGTCTGCCTAACTGCCTCTGCTACTGCCGTCTCTACTACTGTTGTCTCTGCTGAGGAGGTCTGCCTAGCTGCCTCTGCTGCTGAGGAGGAGCCCTAGGAGCGGTGGGTGGAAGCTGTGCTCTCTGCTGCTGCTGAGGAGGAGGAGGCAACTGCCTCTGATGCCCGGCATCAAGGCCCTTAATACATGATCAGCTTATAGATAGCCCATTGGGCTCACAATTCAATAAGGTCAGCCCTTGCACAATGTTGGGCTTATGGAAGAGGTTTACAATCCATTGGGCCTATAAAACTACTTAAAAATCTGGTTAAGGTTAACCTACAATATCACCGCAAAGGTGGGCCTTAAGAAGCACTAATTAAGCCCAAAAATGTCTTAAGGAAAGAAGGCAAAGAGTGTTTACAACACTTCCTTAAATTTGGTGGGCTACAATAGCTCCAAAACAATCAACCATGTAGCAAATTTGGGCCCCTTGTTGGAATTCCAGCCCACCCATTTCCTAGGCCTGCTGGAGTTCAGAAATTTATTTAATTTAGATGGGTTATTGACCCATGATGACCCACACACATCACAGCAACCCCCACCAGATAAGAAGGGGGATATATGACACTTACTTCAAGTGGGCCATGCCGTTGGAATGCAGGCCCAGTAACCCAAGGTAGTGGCGTCCCATGGTGGTTAGTCCTACGGGCTTGGGTATTTGGCCCAAAACTGATCCAAATTGCAAGCCATACCACGGCTGGTATAGGGTCCTGATGACCCTGAAAATTTTTAGGGTGGTCCTTACATGGGTGGGCCACACCTCCAAAAAATTTTATAATTTTTGAATAACTAAAATTATTTTAATTAATTTATATAAATCAGTCTGTCCAGAAAATCGGACTAACCTGGACGTCCCAACGTGGTAGGCCAGTACGGCCCTTGCCAAGGTGTGCACAGGGGTCCATTGGACTTAAAATTTGGTAAGTAGGTCCTACCATGGGTGGACCACCTTCCTATAAATTTTTATAATTTTTGAACACTCAAAATTATTTTAATAAATTTCAAAATTACAATCTGTCCAGGGCGGAATGTTGCTGGAAATGTAACTGTCCTGAATTTGGGCCATCCAAATGGTTGGGTTTTGGGCCTTCAAAATTTTTAAAATTTGGATCCAAGATCCCTCATCAAGCCTAAAATAAAGTGGTACCCAGAAATATGGTCCACCTTCTAAGAAAATATTTTTAAAATTTTGTTTCTATGGGACTGTTGCTAGACTGCGCAACAGAAATTTCTGGTAGTCCACTATGTTGGCCCACCCCTTTTGGATGCCAAATGGGATCCATTGGCCCTAAAATTTTGCAGATAGGTCCTACCATGGATGGGACACCTCTCTGCAAAATTTTAAAATTTTTTAGGTAGTATAAGTATTTTATTTAATTTATATAAAATATGGACAGCAAGGTCTAGAAATAATTCCTACTGAAACATGCTGCTGCCCCTGACTTGTACACCCCATTTGAGTGGGCCTAGGTCTGCCAAAATTTGGGAAAATATGAGGCCAATATCCCTGTACAAGTATACTATAAGGTGGGGTCCACAAAGGTAGCCCACCATTTTAGAAACAAACTGATAATTATGTTTGTACAGCAAGCAGAGTGGCTAGATAGTCCAGAAAAATCTGGACTATCCACCCTCCTTGGCCCACTCTTTTGAGTGATCAAACAGGGACGGATGAAGGTAAAATTTATCATACTTCTAGGTGGGGTCCACTCCTCCAGAAATAATCTAACAATGGGAGTAAAACAACCCTCTAATCAGTCCATAATCCATGCCAAAGACAACTCAAAAATAGTTCAGAATTTTTCTGGACAGTAAGGAAAGTCTGAAAATAACTGAACATAACTACTGAATAAAGGGGGAAATACCCCACAAAATTTGTGTTATGGTCCACCTTAGTGGACCCCACAAACATCCAGGCCATACCCCCTTCATGAAACCGATTACATGTGCCCAAAATGGAGCAAATAGAGTGCCAACGTCCAAGGAATGGCAGCCATGGGCGTCCACTTTGCTTGGACGGTCTGGATATTCTGGGGCCACTAAGTGGGCCACACACATCAGGAAATCAAGAATAAAATAATGGAAAATAAAAATAATCCAGCTACAAGAGAGGAAAATGACATGCATCAAAGGAAAATGCCATGATGGGGTCTATGGAGAATGGCGCCATCTATGGAACATGCATGCAAAGAAATGGGTCATTGGCCTCAATCATGGAGACATGAAGGATCTTCATCATCACTTGATGGTTCCTAAGGAAGATGAAGGAGAATCTAAGAGCACCCACCTTACTTATATCTTCAAAATTCTTGATGCATTGGACTCCTCATGCTCCAAGGACTATGGATGAAGGGTCAAGATTGGGAGTGGATGGTTAGATGAAGAAGGAGATGGGAGGGAAGTTGCTGGAAATTCCAACAAGGTGGGATGTTTGGGTGCTTTTGCAATGAGAAGAAGAGAAAATGAAGGAAGAGAGAGAGATATGGAAGGATTGTAGGAGTGCTATGATTAGTTTCTAGGAAGAGATGAGCTTTGAAAAGAGAAACTACTCATTGCTTATGGGATAAGGTGAAGCATGATTACCTAGAGAAGACAAATCTCATGATGTTCTCTTGAAAAGAGAAACCATCATTGCTAGGCTAGGGGTGGCTTGCATGGGGCATAGTGCACATGGGAAAATATGCAATTCAGGTGGGTCCCACCAAAATGTAATCAACGGTCCAAATAATGTGCGACCCACAACTTTTGATGGACATGTCGGATTCACGCACGAGACGCGTCGTTGGAACCACGGCGACGATACGGTCGCAATGACATAGGTCTTAGGTCAATCCGAGTCAGGTCTACGTGACTAAACTCAAGGATGACCACAAATGCTATCCAAGGGTCACGGGTCACTGGAATTTGACCGGTAGGACCACCAGACCAAAATGGACGAAATGCATACTCACACACACGCATGTACACATGCGAACTCGGGTCGAGTCTCATAGTGCTCTATCACCAGATAAATTCAAAAGAATCATTTCGTGTGATACAACTAAACAAGTTTAAGATATACTTGAAATAACATATGAAATAACCAATATTGTGAAAAAATCTAAGATCCACATCCTCATAACCAAATTTGAGGAAATCTGTAACGAAGAAAATGAGTCATTTATGGACTTCTATATGAAACTGAATAACATATAAAGATAGAATCCCTGAAAGTAAGGTTTGTGCAAAAATACTGCGATCACTTATTGATAGGTTTAATTCGAAAATTATTAATATATAAGAATTGAGGGATATTGGTACTGAAGGTAAATGAGTTAGTTGGATCTCTTCAAACTTACGAGCTGAATTTCAAAGTTCCTACGAACAAGTCTATTGCCTTCATATCCTATAAATCTAAATCAAAGGATCTTATTGTAAAATCAAATATTAAGGAAATGAGGACGATATGACTATGTTGGTAAATAAATTTTATAAAATTTTCAAAAATAAGAAAAGAACATATCTTAAAAAACCGTTTGACAAAAGAAAAGGAAACTCAAATTATTGGAAATCAAAATCTAAAAACACCCAATGCTTCAAATGTTCTAAATATGAGCATCTCGCTTCAAAATATCCTGAAAATGATAAATCAATAAGGAAAGACATGATTGCTACTTGGGATGAATCATCAAAATCTGAAACTAATTTAGAAACTGACAAATCAAATCAAGAAACTGTAAATGACCTAAAAGCTATTATGACTATAACTAGAATTACTTCTTCAGATGATTATGAAAGTCCTGTAAATAACTCTTAAAATAAAGACGATCTTCAAGTTGCATATGATGCCTTGTATAGAGAAAGTTATAAGATTGCGACTAAATTGAAAATTCAAAAAGAAAAATGTGCCAAATTATAATTAGAACTTGAAAAGGCTTTTTTGAAAAAATCTCATTTTTTTTTTTTGTAATTATTTTGAAAAGGCAAAATTGGATTTAAGTCTGAAATTTTTGGAATCGCAAAATCTTAAATCTGAAAATGAGATATTAAAAATTGAAGTTTCTTCACTTCATAGTTCAAAGGATACTTGGAAATATACCGAAGGAGACTAGAATCTTGAAAAATTGTTGTCCTCATCTCATCTATGTGGTTAATATAACCCAAATATGGATTGAGTTATATTAAATATAATATTCTGAAATCTAAGGATTTTGCTCCTACATTTGTAAAAGGAGAATCCTTAAACTTTAAGGTAGAAACTCTAAAAGAGTTAAACTATATCTATATATATATATATATCTATATATATATATATATATATATATATATATATATATAAACTTTAAAATCTAAACATGAACTTGAATTCAGCTCAAAAAATAAAAACTTGTGTCAACTATAATATATACCCAATGAGAGGTAATAGAAATCCACCTCTAGCTGATAAAATTGTGGACTTGCTCAAAGTGTTGTTGAAATTCAACTCTGGTAAGAACGGAGTAAATAAAAATAAGAGAAATCCTAGCTCCTAAACACATCGAAAGGTAAGAGATCCTCTTAAGCCTAGAATCGCAATGAAATGGGTTCCAAAGGTTAAGTGTCTTGTTATCCACACAACTTTCAAAGCAAATAGCCATTCAAGATGGTACATGGATAGTGGATGTTCTAGACATATGACAGGTGATAAAACAATTCTTCCAAACATCAACTAAATCGACGGTGACTCAGTTACATTCGGAGATGGCAACAATCATAAGATTATCGACAAAAGGTAATGTACAACTTTCCAACTTACCTATCTTCAAGAATGTCTTATATGTTGAATGCTTAAAACAGGATACATTGAGCATATCTCAATATGTGATAATAATCATAGCGTGAAATTTTCGAATCACGAATGTGAGATAATAAATAATAAAAGACATGTGATATTAAATGGTCGCAGAACGTCTGAAAATTTCTATATAATTGATGATTATTGCTCAATAAATCATTCATGCTACATGGTCATAACAGACGAGATTGAATTATGGCATCAACGTCTTGAACATGTAAACTATAGAAATCTATATAAATTAAGAAAAAGAGATCGCTTACCCGACTTACCCAAATTAAAAACGATAGAAAACAAAGTATATGATGCTTGTCAAATAGGCAAGCAAATTACGAATAGTCACAAGAAAGTGAACTCCTTAGCCACTACAAGACCTCTTGAACTTCTCCACATGGATTTAGTCAGACCAACTAAAATGAATAGTAAAGATGAAAAAAATATTTTATAGTTGTAGTTGATGACTATAATAGATATTCTTGTGCGGCGTCTCCTAGGTCCCGAGCTTGTACTGCAGACGTCAGCGGCTATCGATATCATCAGGCAGAGGATGCGCACAGCTCAAAGCCGGCAGAAGAGTTTTGTTGATCGTCAGCATCATCCCTTAGAGTTTGCCGTTGGGGAACATGTGTATCTCAAGATCTTACCCATGAAGGGTGTGGTTCATTTTGGAGTGAAGGGCAAGCTTGTCCTGAGATTTATAGGACTTTTCAAGATCACTGGGCGTGTTGGCGCTATAGCCTATCGGCTTGCCTTGCCATCTCAGTTGTCTGGCTTCCACAATATTTTCAATATCTCTATGTTGAGGAAGTGTGGGTCAGACATCGTTTCTATTATTGATTGGCAGCCATTGAAGGTTCGTGAGGACACTTCTTACGTTGAGTAGCCAGTTTGTATCCTTGATCGGAAGGAGAAGGTCCTGTGGACCAAAGTCATTCCCTTGGTGAAAGTGCAGTAGGGCCATCATAATGTAGATGAGGCGTCTTGGGAGCCTGAGGCGGAGATTCGAGAGCACTATCCCCATCTTTTCGATGTTTGATTGTATGTTGTATTATGTTTTGATTATATATGATGTTGTGTTTCTTTTTTCCTTATAAGTTATGTTGAGTTGTGATGGTAGTATAAATTTTGAGGATGAAATTTTTATTAGGTGGGGAGAGCTGTAAGACTCATATCTTAGTCCGTACTGTTCCGTCAAATTCTGCGTTCCCAACGAATTTCGACAACTTGTGACTTATAATCGACGTTTGCGCGTGACCCTAAGTCGTATCCTGTAAATTTGAGTCGGCATAATCCGAGACTTGTACTATTGCGATCACACCGTCGCCGCGGTTCCAACGCCGCGTCTTGCATACCGATCTGATACCCAGGTCAGAAGATGTGAGCCCGCATTCAGTTTGAGGAAAATACCACACATTTGTAATTTCAAGAGAATCTCTACAACATGTCCCATCAATCAATCAATCAATCACCTCATGTCAAGTACACACACTCATGCTTTCTTTCTCCATAAGTCAACCAACCACTAAGTCAACTCTCAAGTCAAGTACACCATCACCTGACATCCATCACTCACTTTACATCCATCACCCATCACTCTCTCCTTACAACTCTCTCTCTCTCTCTCTTCACAAAAATTCCAAGCAAGTGGTGGACGTCCAATCCTTTCAAGAGAGAAAAGTGAGTGTTGTGTGGCCCACTTTTGACCCCAAGATCCTTCATCCTAGCCATTCATCTCTCATCACCTTCCATCAAAGTGAGACACAAGGAGATCAATTTTCCATCAGACCAAGAAAATCGAACGGTGGGTGCTTCATAGGTCTAGATTTTCCTATTTTTATGATGGGCCAAGTGAGGCCTACCAATTGATGGTATGGATCTCACTTTGGACCCTAGGTGTGGCCGATGGCCCACCTTGATTCTCATGATCATTCCATAATGAGGCCATTCTCCATGGACCCCATCATGATGTTTATATTCCTTACACAAATAGAGGTCATCTAGACCTTCCATTCTGGTGGAGAAGGAATCTCCACCTTTGATCTTTGATTTGGTGGGCCCACATGTATTGGGACCCACTTGATGTATGATTGAATGCAAGGGAGGGCTCATAGTGGTCGAGTCCTCCATCACATGTGTCCCTCTCTCTTTCTCTCTCTCTTCCTCTCTCTTTTTCATATATTTTTTGTGTGATGATGTGGCAGTTGGCCCACTTGGATGGACCCCACCTTGGTGTATGTCTTATTCACACCATCCGTGCATTTGGTGGCCCACCTGAGCAAGGCCCACCTTGTACATGTGTTATGCTTAAACCGTCCAACGTCCAAGGACGCTGGACGTGGAATTGAAACAAAAATATTAGCTTGGTTCCACAAGCTTTTGGGTAGACCGCTCATGCAGGCCCCACCTTGATGCATTGATCAAATCCACGCCGTCCATCCTATTTCTTAACTCATTTTAGGTGTTAAGACGAAAAATGAAGTTGATCTGATTTTCTGGTGGGCCATAACATAGCAAACAACGTTTTCTACCGTTGAAATCCACTTGATGTTTCGATTTGCCAAAACATGCCGGACATTGGGCTCTTTTGG
Organism: Magnolia sinica; assembly: GCF_029962835.1. Lineage (NCBI taxonomy): Eukaryota > Viridiplantae > Streptophyta > Magnoliopsida > Magnoliales > Magnoliaceae > Magnolia > Magnolia sinica. Next base: position 88,716,840 of record NC_080576.1, on the reverse strand, counting down.
ATGGTCTTGAGGCATGAAATCCAATGGCTGGGTTGGATTTTTCGGATGCGGACCCCACCTATGAAAAACCACGAAAGAACATCATTTTCAAAAAAAAAAAGAAATATACGCAGCGCCTACTGCTGCTAACGCTGAAGCAGGACGCTGCTGCGTTTGATGGATGGGTAGGGACCACGGTCCCAACCGTGGGCCCCACCATGATAAGTGTCGTTCATTAACACCGTGCATTTGTTAAGTCCCCTCTGCCCAATAGGCCACCGCAAAAATCAGCAGTATGTGGAGCTCGGGTGGCCCACACTACAGGAAACAGTGTTGATTTAATGTCTGCCATTGAAACCCATTTGGGTCTTCACAGAGGTTTTGGATTATTATGAAATTTGTTTTTCCTCTTCGTTTCGGTCTATGTGACCTTATTAACAGATTGGATTGAAAACAGACGTTATGGTGGGCCCCATGTGGGACCCACTGGTGTATGTATTGTATACCACACCTCCCCATGCATGGGGAGGTGGGACGGCTGGTGTACCTCACTACATAATTGTTGTAGTGGCGTCACCAAGTCTGTGGGTCCCACCTGCTTTATCTATGCCGTCCAATCCCTATGGGACCCTCCATGATGTATGTGTTGCATCCAAACCATCCAACCATGTGGCAAGCTCGTTTTAAGGCTTGAGACAAAAATAAGATAGATCTATTTATCAAGTGGACCACACTGTACGGTGAGGATTGAACGTCCACCATTGAAAGCCTTTGGGAGTGCAGAAGTTTTGGATCAGTAGGAAATTTGTTTTTCCTCTTAATTCAGGTTTGTGTGACCTTATGATCAGGCTGAATGGGAAATATATGTTATGGTGGGCCTTGGGAATTTTAATGGTGGAAATCATTATCACCACTTATACTTGGGTGTGGTCCATTTGATGTACATATGGGGCCCATTGGTGTGGCCCATTTGATGTACATATGGCCCAGGTGAGGTGGCCTATTTGCTATATGAGGGCCCATTGTGATGTATTCAAGATCCATGGGTTATGGCCCATTGTAATGTACATAAGGCCCATTGGTGCGGCCCATGGACGCGGCCCACTTGGTGAATATAAGGCCCATGTGATACGGCCCATTTGATGTATCTAAGGCCCATAGGTCGAGTTCCAACGGGATGTCCTTAAGGTCCATTGCAATGTGTGATTCCACCAGGGTAAGTAATGATGTTTAGGGCAGGCTATACCTTGGGAGCAATGATGGTTTGACGTCCACATTGTAAGAATAATATTGGTTTAATGTCCGCATTATAAATCTCCCTAGGGCCCTTTGATAGGCCCATGCTGGTTATGTGTAGGCCGTCTAGGCCCATTTTCGTTGTGAGGATAGTTCATCACTTTATAACATGCTTAGTATAACTCCATGATTCATGCCCATACACATTATATGTATGCTTGATATGAGGAATGTTTGATCATAATATAAGCCGTTGGGCTGAGACATTTACGGGACTCCTTATGAGACGAAGTGCCCCACATGATTGTGCAGTATGCACTGGACTGCTGCATGATTTGACGGTGTGATTCATGCATCTCGCATTTATGTGTCATGATCATTATATGCCCTAGTGACATCAGGGTCGTAGCTCTACAGGCACATCATGAATGACCGTATCGGATACCGAAAATACTTAGTTCTAGCACTGTGGGCACTTAGGATGTCCTTGGGTGAGAGTCCTAGAACCTTTTTGGTACCAGGAGATGCTCCAACGTCTAAACCGAGTGGATACGCGAGTGCCTGAGTGCCAATTACCAGTAGGCCGTGTCTCCCACTGTGTCGTGGTCGGTTGGAAGGGGGTGTGGCCTTATCCGCCTGAGTGAGGGGGTTGTAAGCTAGGCTGATTTTGACCAGCTCGCAAATGAGTCTACTATCGACGAGCCAGGTAGGTATTGGCAGACTACTAATCAGGGAGATAGTGAGGTCTATTCCACTCGCTGGGCTGTGCGACTAGGAAGGCGGCAGTCAGTGTGAAGTGTACTAGACCCCAGTGATATCCCAGAGAGGAACTATACTGATATATGTACGTGATGAGGATTCGCATGCGTGCTTTGCATTTCCCATATGATATTTGGCTATATAGACCTCGCATCGCATGGCCTTGGTATGGCCGATAGCATTCATACCTTGCATCACATGGCTTTGGTACAGCTGATAGCATTCATGGACTTACCGCATATTTTCGCATTACTCTGATATTGTATACTTGGCACTCGCCTTGCGCACATACTTACACCACCCTCTAAGCTTTTGTAAGCTTATGCACGACCGTTGCTTGCAGGTATTGTTAGATCGCAGCAGCGCTGAGGCAGGAGCATGTATTGGATTATTTTGGAGCTTTTTGATCACCTTATATTTCCCTTTCTACACTGTACTTAAAGTTTTTGATATAGTGGATATGTGGTGATGTTGTTTGTGACTTGGTTATGCTTGTGGTTACGCTCCATTATAAAAAAAATCATACCGAAAATCCTCCTAGTAGGATCCCAGGATCGGAATCTGGCATGTGAGTGTTGGGATTCGAGAATGGGACACTACGGAGGCCGTCGGCAACGGATTCAGCGATCAAGAATTTTGTGAGCCCATTTTTCAAGTTTGGGGTGTGACAAAATTGCCTAAATATTTATGGGCTGAAGCTGTGAATAATGCATGTTATATAATTAACTGTGTTTACATAAGAGTAGCTAAAAATAAAATAGCTTATGAATTATAGGTTGAAAAAAACCCTACTGTTAAATATTTCCGAACTTTTGAGAAAAATGCTTTATTTTACATGACTAAGAAAATTTGAGCAAATTTAAAACAAAAAGTGATGAGGGAATATTTTTAAGATATACTTTAAATAGTCGAGCATATCATGTTTTAAATAAAAGAATTAGGGTTATAAAAGAATCTATAAATATATTAATTGATGATAATCCGATCATTCCTAGTCTTTACCAAGATGATGGCGATAATGATATTATTTTGGTTAATCAATCTGAACTATCATCATCTAAATCAGATATTATTAAGTTAAAGTTAGTCAAAGACCATCCCACTGATCAAATACTTGGTAACCCTCATACTAGTGTTCAAACTAGAAGACAGCTTGAAAATGTATGCAATCATGTTTTCTTCATTTCTCAGATAGAACCGGCTAATGTAAATGAGACACTAGCTGATGAAAGTTGGATCATGGCTATACAAAATGAACTAAACCAATTTGTAATAAACAATGTATGGTATCTTGTCTCCATACCATCTGATAAACATGTGATTGTAACAAAATGAATTTTCAAAAATAAATCTGATGAATTGGGTAACAATGTTAGAAATAAGGCACGATTGATTGTGCAAGGTTATACTCAAATTGAAGGTATTCGTTATGACGATTTGCGCCAATTGTTCGTCTTGAATCTATTAGATTATTTATTTCAATTGCTTATTATAAAAAAAAATTTAATTTAACAAATGAATGTTAAGAGTGTTTTTCTAAACGATTATTTAAATGATGAAGTTTACGTTGAACAACTAAAGGGTTTTGAAGATCTCAAACGTCCTAATCGTGTATACTGTCTTAAAAAGGCATTGTATGTTTTAAAACAAGCACCTAGAGTATAATATGAAAAATTGAATAAATTTTTTCTTAGTCATAACTTTCTAATGGGTAGTGTTGATAAAACCTTATTTGTCGAAAAATATAAGAATGATATCTTTATATATATATATATATATTGATAATATTATCTATGGATAATCTTTCTTCAAAGTTTGCAGATCTTATGAAATCAAAATTTGAAATGAGTATGGTTGGTGAGCTAAATTATTTTCTTAGACTTCAAGTCAAATAGCTCGAAGAGAAAATTTTCATCTCTCAGACCAAATATTCACTAAACTTGGTAAAAATGTTTGGTTTTGAAAATGGTAGATGAGTACAACACTCAGATTATCAAAAGATGGATCAGGTAAAAGTGTTATCTCTCAACTTTATTGCAGCATGATTGGTAGTCTACTTTACTTAACTGCCAGTAAACCTGTTATTTCTTTTAGTGTCGATATCTGTGCTAGATATCAATCTGACCCTAAAGAATCTTTTTTTTTCCGATGTCAAACTGATAATCAAATTATTACGAGTACTACTAACTTAGGTTTGTGGTGTCCACATAATACGTCTGTTCAAATAACAGGATACACTGATGTAGAATGGATAAGCAATGTTGATAATAAAAAATCTACAAGTGGTGGATGTTTCTATATTAGTAACTATCTTGTATCATGGATGAGCAAGATATAAAATTCTGTATCATTGTCCACTGTAGAAGTAGAATACATCACTCAAGGGAACGCTTGTATCATGCCCCAAACTCGGAATCTGGCGTATGGGTGCTGGAAGCCGAGAATGTGGTACTCGAGAGAATCTTTACCCAAACATTAAATCAATCAATCAAGTACAGATCAAGTACACATCCCATCACACCCATCCCTCTCTCACCCAAAGTCAACATAACCCATCACCCATCACTCCACCCCTCACCCATCACCTCTCTCTTTACATCTCCTCTCTATCTCTCTCTCATTTTCTCCACCATTTTTTTTCAAGCAACAAGAGAGTGGACGTCCAAGCTTCCCAAGGAGACCTAAAGTGTGCCTCACTTCCTACCCCCTCATCTCTCATCCTAGCCCTTCAAACTTTATCATCCACCATCAAAGAGAGAGCTTAAGAGCCAAGGAATCTAAGGACCTAAAGAAGAAGTGAAATCGGTGGGTGCTTGTTTAGGATTCGATCCTTCCTTTCTTTCTTTGATCTTTAATTTTCATTTGCATGGGACCCATCTTGATGTATGTTGTATATCTTAGAAAGGCCCTTCGTGGCAGGGTCCATCCATCATACCGTTCTTTCTCCCTCTCTCTCCCTCCTTCTCATTTCATTTTTTATGGTGATGATGTATGATGGCCCACCTGATGTGTAGAGCACATCCAGACCATCTATGGACCCCATTGTAATGTATGTATTTTATGCATGCCAACCCTCCATGGGGCCCACCTTGTTGGATTGTCTAGTGGACTGGCTTGCTGCTTGTCCGTTTGGATAAGCCTGCATGAAGGAAGGCACAAATATCAGCCGATCTAAGGCCAGTGGGTCCCACACGTGCAGACCCACCTGATGTGTGCGTTATATCCATGCCATCCATCACGGTGGACCCCACCTTGATATGTATTTTGCATCCAGACTCCCTTCAAACGGACGTCCAGGAGCTGGACAATAAATAAAATAATAATAATAATAATATATTATATTATATTATGGTGGGCCCCACATAGGACCCACCTGCTATAAGCTGATTGGCTGGAGTACCTCACACCAGTTGTGTAGCTGTTGTATGTGACGTCAGCAAGTTCTGCGTCTCACACGAGGTATGTGTGATATCCACACCGTCCATTCCACTGGACGATGGGCCCCACCTTTGATGTATGTGTTTCGTCCGTCCGTGGATCCCATCCACGTGACCCACCATCCCATGACGTATGATCCAAACCGTCCATTTGCATGGACATCAGCAAGTTCTGTGGATCTGATCAGAGGTATGTGTTATACCCCAACCGTCCATCTGTATGGACGTCAACAAGTTCTGAGCGTCTGATCATGACGTATCTGTTTATACAAGCCGTTTATTTTTAGGACGTGCGGACCCCATTGAGATGTATATGTTTTGCTCCACACCGTCTATTGCCGGTGGGACCCACCTTTAATGTAGTGTTATATTCACCGTCTATCTTTGGACGGTGGGGTCCACCGTTATATATGTGTTTTATCGCTATCGTCCAGAGGTTTGGGACGATGAGGCCTGATGGTGGTGTGACTATCCACGCTGTCCACACGTGGACAGTGGGACCCACATGATGTAGGTGTTGTATCCACACCGTCCACCCTATTTCCAGATCATTTCGAGGCCCACCATGATATGTATGTTTTATCCTTACTGTTCGTCAGTTTTCAGGCCCACCGTGATGTATATTATCCACATTGTCTAGCCCAACCGGGCCAGTGGCCCATGTCACACCCCAGATTCGATGACCGGAACTCACGAGAATCCCGATAACTGATTCCGGCGCCAACAGCCTCCATAGTACCCCATTTCTGGCTCTTGGCACCCATTCACCAAGTTCCGATCCTAGGATCCTACAAGGAGGATTTCCATGACATAATTCCGATCCATAAAGAGCATACTCAAGATCATCACATAGTAACCACAGAAAGTAACCACGGGAAGACATCGCAAAATCCACTAAGAATTTAAACTTTTCAAGAAACAAAGTACAGGGCTTAAAGGAAATACATAAACAGAATAATAGGCAACTCCAAAAAGGTCCTCAGCACGCTCCTCGTTCCTCAGCTACTGTGGCTGCCTAGAATCACCTGCACGCATCAATCGTGTATAAGCTTATAGAAAGCTTAGAAATCGGTGTAAGGCCCCGTTTGTTAAATCTGAAGTCTAAAGCCTGAATCTGAAATTTGAAGCCTAAATAAAAAATCTGAAGTCAAAAAACATGTTTGGTAACTATAGCTGAAGTCCAAAAATTAAGTACTGAATTTGAAACAATCTGTTTGTTAACAAACATCTGAAATGTCTGAAATATGTTAATTTGACACATTTACCTCTATCTATCTCCTGTTTTGAAATGCTTTACATTATAAGGAAATTATTTTTTATTAAATGAAAATAAAATTATTCTATTTAATTCAAATAAACTATAAAGTACTTAATAGAAAATTAAAATATCATTATTAAAAAAAAGATAAAAAATTAATGATTTGCATGTATAAGTGTGGCAGCAATTTCTTCTCGCATATTGGACATAATAGTTTATTCGAAGTTTCCAAATACTCCTTCCACTTCAAGCATATCATTCTCTGATTCGATATTCATCTCTGAAAGAACATTTTCATCATTGTATTATTGGAAGAGTGGATCAGAGATAGATTCTTTTCTGATGTAGTTGAGTAGTGTCATGCATACAATAACTATGTCTCTTTGCGTCGAGAAGGAATATGGTGCCATCCGCTTCAAAATTGCAAAACACGCCTTCAACACGCCAAAAGACCTTTCGATTATATTTCATAACTTTGCATGCATATGATTAAAAACCTCATCTTTACTAGTAGGCCGCCCACTGCTACGAAAGTCACCCAACCAATACTGAACATTACGGTATGGTGCCATAAATCCTCTTGTGTGAGTGTAAGCAGCATCAACAAGATAATATTTATCTATATAAAAACAAATGACATTTTAGCAAAATTTCAAGTTATAATTTTACCAAATTATATGAAAAAGTATATTAAATATTACCAGGAGGGGGCAACAGAAATTTCTTTGTTAGATCAAGTACAACATCCATAAGTACCCTTGAATCATGTGCCACCCTTTCCTATCCAGCTATGACATATGTAAAAATCATATTAAAGTCACAAATGGCCATAACGTTCTGAGCACATTCACCCCTTCCTCTTCCTCTGTAAGGTATTTGTTTATCTATCGGGATACATGCAGGAATGAGGGTTCCATCTAACACACCAGCAGTACCCTAAACATTAAAGCTAAATTGTTAATCCTTGAATAGGATGATTCACTTATAAGTAAATATATTTATATTTTTTTATTTGAAGTTTTACCTTAAATATTTGCCGAAGATGTCGGTGTGTTCTGATTTCATAGACATTTTGATCAAATGATGGAGTGATAATCATTTCTTTGGCAAATTTTAGCATAGCAAGTAATACTTCATGAAAGTACTTATCCACCGTTTGTGTTGAATGTACAAATCGATTTCTTACCAATCTATTCTGAAGGTTATGACTAATTGTCATTATAAACATGGCAATCTTTTCCTTGAGTAATACATATCTACTATCAAATAACCACCTTCGAATGCGAAATAGGTTACACAAACTATTGAATGTATCTTTATCCATTATAAACAATTCGTAGCAAACTAAAGATGGACCATCTAACAATTCTTTCACAAAATATGATCCAGGTAATGCAGGAGAACTTGCTTGTATTCTGTTGGTAGACGTCTCTAAATAATTAAATAATAGCTTTAATACAATAATCTTCAATAATTTCTTCTGTTCATTTGTTAATGCCATAATTCTGTTAACATTGAAAGTAAATACTTCAATTAGATGTTTAAACAATTAACTGGTTAAGATTAACAAATCTCTTAAATAGATTATATCGACAAAAATCGATATGCTCTATATAATAATCTTCAGTATGTCAATAAATCAAGAGTTACAGTGGAATTAAAGACATTCATGAGTGAAAGAAATAAAACTATTAAACTAATATTAAAATTATTCAAACTGAACAGTACACTAATTTAAGTCTATAAGCAAACCTAATGTCAAAACATTAAAGAACAAGAAATAAAACTAATGTTAAAAATATGAAAAGATAAACTACACACTAATCTAAAGTCTCTATCCAAAGCTTCATATCCTCTTCTTCCTCTAGAAGCATCCACACTTCTCTGTTCTCCTTCTTCTGGATAAACGATTTTAGAGCTTTAAAGTACAATGGATTTAGTCTTCTTATTGATAACATGCTATTTAATTTTATTAAATATTCTTTGATAGTGGGTCCTTCTGCATTTGTCTTTTCCAATTGATGTATGACTGCATCTACTTTGGATATCCTTCTTCCTATTTGGTTTGTGTCGTTTGCATTGATGAGCTTTTAAATTGACAAGCGGTGCCTGTTGGCATTCTTTAGTAGCTAGATTTATGTTAACATCGAGACTGCCTAAATTGATTTCATTTTCACTCATAGGTGTATTTGAAGGTATTTGAGATGACGACCCAAAATACTCCTCAGGAAGATTGTCGCTATGTGTTGTGTAGGCTTCAGCACTAGTTGCAACAAAACCTTTAAATAAGGACCTCAATTCGTTCTCAAATGCTAGTGGTCTATTTTGAAATTGATCTGCATTCTTATTTGCCTACAATAAAAATATTATAAAATTATGTCTTAATTTGATGAAAGGCAAATTCTTATTTAACTATATAACAAAATTTCATAATTACCTTTATGCACCCATCTCATCTTTCTTCAGGCCAATTGAATTGGCCCGACAATGCATTGTACCCATGTCCCGTAATGCTTATCAATTTAATCCACGTAGTATACTGTACTTTCAGATAATCCCGTAAATTCTTCAATTGCTTTTGATTAAATTCTTTTCCCGTACGCTTTTTCAACTCAATTATTAATTTGTTCCATGCTTGTTTGGTCAAGCTTGACCCTGACCTACCACCTTTATGTGCTTCTTCAAGACAACAATCAATAAATATTTTTTTCTCTAAATCACTCCATCTTGCCTTGCCACTATCCCTTGAAGTCATCGCTACAACAGTCTACTATAAACTAAGAATTATTTAAAGAAGAACAATTGGGTAAAAATCTTTTAATAAATTTACTTGATTAAAATAAATAGAAAAGACAAAAACTCATGAAAATCAAGTCAATTTTCAAAAATAGAGAGACTGTAATACCCGTCGAAGAGAAATATTTATAATCTTTTATAAAGATGCTGAAAAAATAATTGATGATGCAATGGAGAAGTGAATGAGAAGCCTGTTGTATTTTAGAAAAAAATAAACGTGAATTGGTACTACACCAGATGATTTCCCGCCAACTTTGATCTCCTTAAAACTATTCGTACAACTTGAGCTCGATGAGCCCCATATAGGCTTCCAATGCAGGAACTTCGTGCGAAGAGGAGCAGATGCGAATTTCCTATTAAAGCCTTTCATAGGAACTTCGTGCTCTGTTAGCCCCTCCATGATGTATGTGTTTCATCCATTTCGTTCATCCATTTTTACAAATCATTCTAGTGCTTCACCCCAAAAATTAGAGGGATATAAATCTCAGGTGGACTACACCATAGGAAAATAATAATGATTGGATATGCATAATTAAAATCCTCTTAAGGCCCACTGTACTATTTATTTGACATCCAATCTTTTAATTAGTCATACAGGCCCAGATGAAGGGAAAAAACAAAGATCAGCTTGATCCAAAACTTTTATGGTCCCCAAAAGGTTTTTAATGTTCGACGCTATTCAACACTGCTTCCTGTAATGTGGCCCACTTGAGATTTTGATATACCTAATTTTTTGTCCCATTCCACGAATCTGAAAAAATAGATGAATGGCATGGATGAAACACATACATCATGGTAGGGCCCACAGAAGATCGATCATCAGCCACTGGCCGGTGGTAGTGGGAGTAGCCAGTCCGTTCCCGTCTTGGAGCCATGTTTAACGGATGAGGATTTCTTTTGCAGGAAGTTCCTGCGCTGGGATGCATGGTGGGGACCACCGTGATGTTTATGGGAAATCTAACCCGTCCATCCGTTTTTTTTAGCTCATTTTAGTACATACGACTAAAAATTAGGAGGATATAAGATTCAAGTGGGCCATACGAGATGAAACAGTGGGAAAGGAATGTCCAACGTTAAAACCTTCCTAGGCTCCACCTTGATGTTTATATTCCATCCAAGCCGTTTATAAGGTCATTTTCACTGGGATGAAGTGAAAATACCAAAAATTAGACCGAGACAAAACCTTCGTGGCCATATAAATGTTCCAACGGCAGTCACTAAATCTCCACTGTTTCCTCTCGTGTCATCAATTCAATTTTAAAAATACCTTATTTTTGGCTGCATAACCTAAAATGATCTGTAAAATTGGCTGAGATGTTTGGCTTTCCCACAAACATCTCAGTGGGGCCCACCCAGATTCCCTGCACAGGAACTTCTTGCGAAAGGCTTTCACAGGAAATCTGCGTCCGTGTTTAAGGAGGACGCGGATTGCGTACTACCCCCGCCCGTCCCTGGCTCTGAACGGGCAGTTCTGTGGGCGGGCCCACCATGATGTATATGTACATCCAAACCGTCAATCCCTTTTTTCAGATTATTTTAAGGCATGGACATATAAATGACGCAGATCCAATGCTCAAGTGGACCATAACAAATAATAATCTTGGTTGCATTAAAATGCACCAGTTGCATTAAATGCAAGAGTCATCTGTGATGTGGTCCATTTGATCATTGGATCTGACTTATTTTTATTTTGATGCCTTAAAATAATATGAGAAAAGGGATAAAGGGTTTGGATGTACAGATACATCAAGGTGGGTGTAACGTCTCGGAAAAATCTGTATGAAGACCCGAGTACCACCTCAAGCAGAAATCACACAGGACCAAATCCTTTAGAAATTAGGCTAGTATTAGCAAGTGCTAAACTAGAGTACTTGTGAAATTAATACTAATCACTTTAAATATGATCTGCAAGACCCAATCCGTGCAATATCATTGACGCTACATTACCCTAAAATCTAGAATCCATCTCAAAACCCAGTTGCTCTCGGGAGCATCTTGAAACTCCGTATTGGACCTGAACCACACGCCGAAAGTCCGGTTACTGTGAAACCATACGGTTAGGACTGCCTCACTGGACTTGACATCTACATCGGAAATCAAGTCCTAATTGTGTCTAGAAATACACAACTTGAGCCTGGAGCAAAGTGTGTGAGAAACGTGAATATATTTGGAAGTGAAATCCGAATTCAAGTAATCTGAGTCGTGTCACTTGCGGACCAAATATAAGGATTCAGACAGTCAGATTTAGACCCAAATACACCCTTGGATCAGGAGAAATGTCCCACACATGTCAGTGTACTTGTGGCCCTGATCGAGTGCTAGTGACCGTTAAACTGAAAATGGTCCGCCGCGGCTAATATGTAAATCTAATCGGAACGAAAATTCAGCTTGACCTAGATCCATGGTCAGGGAGCTTAAGTCCATTCGCACGTGGAAAAGGGGCTACCAGAAGTGCTCCGATGGGCTGAAACAGACGCCCTTTGGATATAACCTAAGTATACCTTGGCCCTGGGGCCATTTTTATCAATCCTGGGCCTATATAAGGACCTTAAACCCTCTCTCTCCTACCTCATACGAATTTGAGAAACCTTAGGAGAGAGAGGAGAGAAAAGAGAAGGGAAAAGAGAGAAAGTGAGAGTGAGAGTTGGAGATTCTTTCTGGGATTCGATATCGCTATTCCATACACTCAACCACCATTCCTGTATCGCTATACAGGCGATTCCAATTCCGTTCTTAGGTAAGAAAACCTAACCCTAATCTGTTTTAGGGTTTCGGATAGTGTAAGTTATGAAATAGCTAACCTGCTTCATGCCATAGGTTGTCAATCCACCGTTGACAAAGACTAAGTGTCTAAAACGAATCCGTTACGCGTTTACCGGCGTAAGGTGCGGACTATAAACGTATAGGTTATGGTTTTCAAGGCTTTCAATGTCGGCTAATGAGTTATTATTGACATGGGTGTCATTTCACATGCCTAATGTGTTGTTTGTTTCGCCTTACATGTACATATGAATATGTCGAAGTAGTGCATTTCATGTGTTTGTTGAAATGTTTGTATGAGTATGGATTTTGGATATGGGTTTGGCATGATTAACTATTGTAGGCATATGCTTGAGGTATACACGACAACTCCTTAGTGAAAGGATTTGCCCTAATACTTGCTATCACTAACATACGTCATGTATGTTGGAACATGTACTCTAAGTGTTTGTAGAAATGTCTGAATGATCAGGTATGTAGTAAATTTTACTTTACATGGGTGTTGAGATAAGATTCTCAGCTTTCTTAATGATGTGTATGATTTCCTCCATATAACTTATATTCTTTGTCTGTTTTACTTAGGGACTGCATATATGTGAATTCATGTTTAAGTTGAAATCCATCGAATGCTCACATGCTTGTATGATTGAAATTAATAATCCATCACTGTTCTGATCATCTTATATGATTATCTGTTATAATTGAATGTGTTTGGGACTACGGTATAGTCCAGGCAATTGATAACAGGCACTCAATAGGTGGTTGAGGTTGTTTCGCCACATAGGACGTGATCGATGAATTCGAGCCGTACTTGGGATGTTGGCAGTGGTTAGGCCACACGAAGTGCTTACGCACTTCATGTCGATCAACTCAACGTGCGCTTGTACTAGTCAAGCTTGTCAAGTAACCTGATTGACCTGATGTATGTTCACCATGTATGGACGCTACTGCTTGAATCTAAGGTACCAAATTCACCAGTGAATACCCTTTTAACCTTGATACCTCGATCCGCTAAGACTCATGAGCTGGGCATGGTGGTATGGGACACAGTGGTCGAGCTGTGGGCCTACGCTGGGGTGACGAGCCTCCCCGTAGTGTCCAGTGAACAACACAGCCTCGTGAGCCAAATACGGTGGTATGAGACACTGTATTCGAGCTATCGGCCTACACTAATAAGGTGACGAGCCCTTTGTAGTGACCTCGAGCGTACTTTAAGACTGCGTAGAGGTGACGAGCCCTTACGTAGCAACAAGAGTACATACTAGGCCTGCACTGATAAGGTGACGAGCCCTTTGCAGTGACGTAGAACCGTAAGATCATATGAGTTTTACTAGGATTGACGAGCCTAGAATGGATCATCGTTTGGGAATTGATATAAGGGAAGTACCTTAACTTCCCAATCCTGCTGTATGAAAATGACTAATAAGAACTTGGTAATCACGATCATGCACCGCACTGCATGTGCCATTTGGCGTTGGGCAGAGCACTGAGGAAGTGACTGACATGCGCGACCGTTAGATGAAGATCGCAGAGGGAGTGCATGCATCACTTATACATACCATTCTTGCATTAATCAGAGTATCTAGGGATATTTGATTGTATTGTTTTATCATTACTGCTTGACTGAATTGAGAACATGTTAACCTTTGCTTTATTATTCCACTGAGTTGATCACTCACTCCCACGTTACGGGATGGTGTTTTAAACACCAACTAGACTCTGTCTTAGTTACAGATGGAGACCCGACTGATGAGGCAGAGATGGACTTTACAGACGATGAGGATGCTTTCTCATATATGCAGTATTCAGGCGGTTTTCATAGACCGTTCTGATCGACGGGGCTTCAGGGTTACACTTGTAAAGGACTCTCACATTTCTGACATTTTGTAACTTAAAACAGTATTTGTAATATTTCACTTGGGATGTGTTTATACTCTAGAGATGTACCACGACTTATATGTTTTATATCCATCTATTACAGTCTTCCGCTTGCGAAATTTAACTGTCTTTGGAGTATGATATGCTATTCTGGTATGATCCCACTCATGTTTAATGCACTAACATGGACAACATTAATCATCATTTTCTATGTTGCATAAGTGATGCGTTGGAACTCGGGAGTTGGACTTCTACTCGACCCCCAATTTTTAGGGTGTTACAATGGGCCCGCCCACAGAACAGCCCGTTCGAAGCTAGGGATGGGCAGGGGTAGTACACAATCTGCGTCCGTTGTATGAACGGTTCAAAGAGATCAAAGTTACATGGGCCACTGTAATGTTTTTTTACCATCCAACCTATTCATTAGGTCGTGTAGACGTGGATGAAGTGAAAACACAAATATTAGCTTGATCTGAAACTTCTCAAGCTCTCAAGAAGTTTTTAACGGTGGACATTCAATCCCCACCTTATGGTCTAATTAATCATTGGACTTGCTTCTTTTATTGGATCACACCTTAAATTATCTGAAAAAGTTGATGGACGATGTGGATCAAACACAGAAATCATGGTGGGGCATAAAGAAGTTCCGCAGGTTAAAGGTTGATTTTGTATTGCGCAAACAATTAAAAAGAAAAACTTTCTATAATAACTTGAAAAGGGGTACTTTTGGAAGTAAAAAATTTTTGTTTAATGAAAAATCACAGAGCACATTCCGCGTTCACCATTAAGCCAGACTCCTATCACGGAAAGAATTCAGTGAAAAACTACTTAGCGCTTTCCGTCTTCCGTGTTCACAACGCATTAACAAACACCACTAAACACGGAAAATTTTCCCCATTCCGCGTTAAGTGCAAAAATTCAGCGTTAAGAAACATAACCTAAGTGTGTGTAATACCAATGCCAGGAAAGCAATATCAAAGAATGTAGAAATACAGCATGAACTATGAATACCATCAATGCCAATAGCCATATGAATGCAGTAAGCCGTACCAAGGCTATGCAACGTATGAGTACTGGGCGCCATGCTAAGGCGATGCACAAGAGGCCTACGTAGCCAATGTTATATGAAAGGTACAATGCAATCATGCCAGTCCTCATTTTTTTTAGAGGCAACGGAAAGAGAATTCATGCCAGTCCTCATATCAAGTCCACATATCAGTATAGTTCCTCTCTAGGGGAAACCACCAGGATCAAATACACTGCCAACCGACTACCGCTCTCCTAGCCACACAGTCTAACGAGTGTAAGAGACCTCACTACCCACCTGTGGACAACCAATCACCAGCAAGGCTCGACGGTAGCGAACCCATTCACGAGCTAGTCAAATTCAGCCTAGCTATTGCCCCCTCACTTAGGCGGGTAAGGCCACACCCTATTTCAACCGACCACGCTACAGTGGGAGACGCGACCTAATAGTATAAGGCACTCGGCACTCATGTTTTCTACTCGGTCTCGGTGTTGAGGCGTCTCCTGGTACCATAAAGTTTTAGGGGCTTTCACCTAAAGATATCCTACGTGCCCTAAATGCTCAAGAGGTATTTTAGGTGTCCAATAATGACCATCCACGATGTACCAGTGGAGGCATCGACCCTGATGAAGCAAGGGTGAATAATATCATGCAATGCAATGCCAGATGCATGAATTACGCATATCAATTATGCATCATCACCCAAGCATCCAACATGCTCAAGAGGGGAACTCCATCCCTCTGGGAAGCTATCATATAATGCCCAATGGCACAACCATGACCACACACATACAATGTCAACTAAGCATACAATGATGTACATGGGTCATGAAGATGAATCTAAACGCGCCATGTGGCGATGTACAATATAATACACTCCTCCTATTCAAGAAGGGACCAAGTCTAGATACTTAGACAATTTTCCTAAGGAATCAACCTCTGGTGAGGACTCAATAGTCTGGGGTAGCCCACAAGATTAAGGAGAACAATGATATGGGCCTAAATAAATGAAACGGGCCTAGCAAGGATACATGGTGGGCCTTTAACCACCCATAGAAGCCCATGGGCCTACCTTAGGGCCAGCAATGTGGACATCCAACCACAATTGGTCCCCAAGAGGTAGCCCATCTCTAATCGATCGCAGATCAAGACCCAAGGCCCACAACAACATAAGAATGGGCAGTCACATCAAGCCACATGCATAACATGTTGGTCCTCCAATAAATGGCCCAAGGCCTACCCAAAACATGGGTCCAAGAGCAACACACATAGCTCAACATATATATAACACTATGGGCCTATAGGGAATGTTAGGGCCCAACACAAGGGTCACCAATTCCATATATTGTGGTGAGCCTAGTGGGCAGCCCACTATTCAAACCACATGGGCAATGCCATGCTCTAGGCAAGAAAGTTGGGCCTACAACCTGGCCCAAGTATAGAGTTGATTTGGTGGGCAACCAAGGGCCCAACCACCTGTATAATCCACCCACTAATTCCAACACAATATCATGTGGAAAATAGCCCAAGGGTCCATTGGGCCTAACAAAAGGTTCCAGCCCATCTAGGCCTAAAAGGTCCAACAATCTAGCCACATACATGGACTCAAATAAACCCAACTATGGTGGGCCTAAAAACTGCACTAATTAAGCCCAAGATTTGGGGGTTTAAGACATGTTTTATTCCAGCGAGGTCCTCACAATACGATGAGCCCCCACACCTTAAAATCTTAGCCTAAAAGAAATGTAAAGTTATAATATGTTGCTGAAATTTCTATTCTACCAGTTTCTAAGCCTGCAAGAACCCAAAAAGATGATTATCTAATTTTCACAAGGACTGAGGGTGGTCCAGCACTAAATATAGGGGCCCCACCACATTGGGAGCACACCAAAATAATCAGGAAAAGGTAGGCCACACTACTGGACTAAAGGTCCAGCAGTAGTCCACATCGGGCATCCCACATGGGCCTGGGCGTCCCAATGGGCTGGACGCCCAGCCCTATGCAATGCCTAAAGGTGGGCCCCACCTTGGATACTTCACACCAAGTGGTCCACACACAATTGGGTCCAAAAAATGGATGGTTACATGGATAAAACACACATCATGGTGGGCCACAAAAGAGGTGGGGACGATCAGCCTTGCTAGATGTCCCTACCATGGGCGTCCAACAAGGTGGGCTAGTCCAACCCCCGGCATAAAATCTCTAGTGATCCGTTTGGCTTTAAACTTGGTAAGTGGTTCCCAACAAGGGTTGGCCACCTTTAGATTAAATTTTACAAAATTTTGAGTATGGAAAGTATTTTTATGAATTAGGAAATCATAATCTGTCCAGAAACGTGGTTGTTGCTGGAATTCTGACTGTCCCTATGTTTTAGACTACATGGAGTGGGCCTGGACCCACCCAAACCCTTGGAAAATTGGGGGAAAAGGTGGCCCCTACATTTGGACAACAAATGGGGTCCACTGGGGTGGCCCACTTCTTCCAGAAAGTCAGGTGAATATAGTGATTTCTGCCATATTGTATTGTTGAACTGTCTAGAAAATTCTGGACAGTTCGCCATCTTTGGCCCAACCCATGGGCCTAAATCATGGGAAGTAGGGTGTGGGCCCCATACCACATCAAAGTGAGATCTACACACTACAAAGCTCGTAAAGAAATTTGGGGAAAATGGGTATGAAAATAGACCTAAACATCAACCCAAAACACATACTCCAACTGGGCTGAAATCTGGACAGCAACATGTGCTGTCCATATTTTGGCTCATGCAATATAATCAAAGGGCCCATAGCCCTGATTCAACTTGTGGGGTCCACCTTGACATATCAACAAAATTTCAGGCCCTTGGGTTCATTCAAACCTCCATGAAAAGGGTGGTTTGGAGGTCACTCAAACCATGTATACATGGTTGGGCCTGGACGTCCATTAAAGTGGGCTTGGACGTCTACCTTGCTTTGGGCCTAAGAGGTTGCTGACCTACCTTAGTGGGCCTCACCTCATCAGTAAGCATAGAATAAAATTACAGAGGAAGGAGAGGGAGGAGTAAGAACCAACCATAGGTGGGTGGTCACGCCACTAATGGGTAACACACACACAAATCCACACCATCACTATATCATACACTTACATGCAAACCAAGATACATCAAAATAAGTTACTGGATGGTAGGGATCCCTTCCCTACATGCATGCAAAGGCCTAAGTGGCCCATGAGATGCAAGAAATAAGAGGAAATCATCATGGTGTGTCCATAAAAAATGACCCACCATGGAATGGATTGTGAAGGATCTAGGCCCTTGGCCTTCATCATATGAGCCATGTAGGGCCTCCACCATGGATTGATGGGCCCTACAGGCTTCCATGCATGTAGAAGAAAGAGGAGAAGAAAGGGAAGAAGAAGAGGAGGTGAAGAAAGTTGATGAAGCGCCCACCTTAAGATTACTCCTTCAATATTGAGACACTCCAAGCTTCAAGGAAGAAGATTCTATAGTGAGGATGAGATTTAGAGGGTTGGGATGGAAGAGATGGAGCATGCAATGGTCTGAAATGGGGTGGAAGCCATGGACATTTGGAGGGCTCTAGCTTGCTAGAAATGAGAAGAAAGAGAGGGAATGAGAGAGATAAGGAGAGAGAGGGTAGGTTATGATGAGTTGTAGGGGCTAGGTATGATTGCTTTGTAAGAGCCTAGGCATAATTGCTTATGTGGAAGAAAAATAATGATTATTTGTAAGGTGCAAGAGGCTAGGGAGTAGGCTTCTTGGAACTTGCAACTAGGTGGGGCCCATTATGAAAAAATGTATAGGTCCTAGCAAGTGGGTCCCACACATGATGAATGGCTAAAAAATGCTTGGGTTAATATCACAAGACGCACATGACAGATTTATGCATGAGACGCAGCGTTGGAACCGGGGCATCGATGCGGTCGTAATGACATAGGTTTCGAGTCGATCCGAGGTGAGTCTATGTGACCGGACTTAAGGACAACTGCAAACACTATCCATAGGTCGCGGGTCGCCGGGATTCGACTGGTAGGACTGCGAGACCTAGGGAAACGGAATGCATGCTCAGGGTAAGGTCTTACAGCTCAACATGCCTAAATGTGATATATTTGAGGCCCATGTTTGAGGCCCAAATGTGATGTATTTGAGGCCTACGTTTGAGGCCCAAATGAGATGTATTTGAGGCCCATGAGTGAGGTCCATTGTGATGTATTTGAGGCCCTTGGATGAGGTCCATTGTGATGTATTTGAGGCCCATGTAATCTGGCCTATTGTGATGTGTATTAGGCCCATGTGATGCAGCCAATTGTGATGTGTATTAAGCTCATGTGATGCGGCCCATTGTGATGTGTATTAGGCCCATGTGAGGTAGCCCATTGTGATGTGTATTAAGCCCATGTGATGCGGCCCATTGTGATGTGTATTGGGCCTATGTGATGTAGCCCACTGTGATGTGTATTAGGCCCATGTGATGCGGCCCATTGTGATGTATATGTGGCCCTTGAGTGAGGCCCATTGTGATGTATATTAGGCCCTTGTGTGAGGCCATGGGCCCACTATATGTTTGACTCTGTGGGCCACTCCTTAGGAGTAATGTTGGTTAAATGTCCATATTGATGAGCAATGATAGTTAAATGTCCACATTGTGACCTTCCCATAGGCTTTTGTTAGGCCCATTCTCATCCTTCTTTAAGTGGGTTGACCCAAATCTTTAGGCTCCATTGATATTGTATGATCCATCTATCCTTATTGGGCTACCTAAACCGTTGGGCTCCCATTGATGATAGTACCTTACACCATGCCTTGTAAAATTACCCACACCTTGGAGGCCACCTTGTGTATGTATTGGGCCCCATAGGGAAGTCCAGTTTATTACACAATAGAGAAGGTAAGGAAGCCCACTTATTGTACTTAGACTTGGCTCTGCCCTCGGTGGGAGATATTGTGACGCTCCGTCACTATTGCACACATGGACAGACATTGATGTAGGCGGGGCCTAAGGGCCTAGGCGAGCTACTAGTGGTTGGTAGGCTATTATGCACACAGTGAAGGCAGAACTTTATCTCACATTGGAAGCATCGTCCGATGTTGTGGTGGCTATAAATTGGATTCCTTCCTTGACTGTCGCGAAGCGTTTTAAATCAGTGAGCTTCGGCAAAGCAGTCTATATCACCCCCAGCCGTAGACGGAAGGATATGCAGTATCAGGTTTGGTGTATCCACTGTTTACAATCTATCTTGATATTTGAACTAGATCCGCCGTCCTTCTGTGGATCCCCATCATTCGTATGCATGTTGTGATAGATGATTGATTAAAGCATATACCATTAGGCTGAGATGTTTATAGGACTCCTTGTGAGATAGAGTTGCCCCCATATGATCACGCGATACGCACAGATTTGATGTATGACCTAAATACGGCTAAGGGTATTCGTGGACTCATCAGGATTTGTATATTTTATTGCATCCTCAGTATATGATATTTGGCTTACTATGTCTCCGCATTGCATAGACGATCTACATTGCTTACTCTGATATTGTATGACTCATGGACTTATTAATATTCTGCTTACTTTGATATTGTATAAGTCATGGACTTGTTAGTATTTCTACTTACTCTGACATGGTATGACTCATGGACTTGCCAGCATGTTTTCGCATTGTTTTGATATTGCATACTTGACACATACCTTGCACACACACTTACACCACCCTCTAAGCTTTCCATAAGCTTATGTATGATAGATGCCTGCAGGTGGCGTTAGGTCGCAGTAGCGTTGAGCTTGGAGCGTGCAACTATCTTCTGGAGCTTTGATTATCGATATATGTATTTCTCCTTTAGCGTTGTAATCAACTGTTTATATTAGTGGATATGTGATGATGATGTTACCTTTGTGATTTGGTTATGCTTGTGATTATGCTCCTTTATAAAAAAAATCACATTAAAAATTCTCCTCATAGGATCCTCAGGATTGGAAGTGTATGGGCGCTAGAAGCCAAGAATGGGGTACTAAGGAGGCTGTCGGCACCGGATTCGGTGATCGAAAATTCTGTGAGCCCAGTTTCTGAGTTTGGAGTGTGACAGCTTGTACTCAACTTATATGAACGAACCACATGTTAGCTGATTATGGAATAATTCAAAATACAATAAATTTATATTACAATAACGCAAGTACGATGAATATATCGAAAAATCATATTCAACATTTTCGTACAAAACACATTGACATAAGATATCATTACATACGAGAATTAGTTGAAGATAAGACTATCATGATGGAATACAGGTAAATACTTTACATCCTAATCCAAGTTAGTCCACTTATACAAGATAATCATATATCTAAAAAATCGATGTCTGTGTGTGTGTTTTAAGCATTTATGTTGTTAATGACTCATTAGGGTACTGAGATTCATGTAATACTACTTTTTTCCGTTAATAACCATTGTATCCAATCTTAAGTTTCCAAAGATGTGTATAAGATATCATTATAATCATCTTATTATAAATTCATTATATTAATCTATTATAATTATTATATGTATTAAATAATATTGATAATTTATGATGTAATAACCAACATAAATTCATAATCTTATAGTTACAAGTGCTACATATAATAGTTATCATTACTATTGCATCAGGTAATTATAAATAGGTTAACTTAGATTATTATAATAGAATATATAAACTATAATAATAATATAATTTCTATATGGGTTATAATATATTATCATGGGCTATTATAACTATGAAATTATGTCTAGTTATAATAATAGTAATTATAATAGCCCATTTAATTAGTATGCATGATAGTCAATGATAATTACAATATACTAATTTTTACATGAGTCATAATATATTATTACGAGCTATCACATTTAATAATATAATCAAGTTATTATGTATAACTAAATAATTATATGAACATTACCATGATTATAATTATGTAAATATAATGAAT
Organism: Magnolia sinica; assembly: GCF_029962835.1. Classification (NCBI taxonomy): domain Eukaryota; kingdom Viridiplantae; phylum Streptophyta; class Magnoliopsida; order Magnoliales; family Magnoliaceae; genus Magnolia; species Magnolia sinica. The sequence goes on along the minus strand of NC_080576.1, from coordinate 88,694,750 downwards.
CTATGATAATATGACTATTAACCACTTAACATGATATCTATTGGACAACGTGTTCACAAGCAATATACATTGCATGTGTATTAGGCCAAATGTAATTATTATATTATATTATATGATAATAATATTAGTCATTATGATTATTTTGATTATATCCTAATTATATAATTATTAATAACCCATAGTCATTAATTAATAATATAATAATAGTTATTAAATGTCATCAATATGTAATGGGTTATTGATATACTTAGTGATAATCTTATCTATTTGGACAATATTTGGCCATCCCATATTGACGGCATAAATATGGCCATTTGGCACATATGATATTTTCACATGATGTGTTGAATATATGGAAATTAGTTCATTATTAGGCAAATCGTGAATAGGCATGTCATGCATGTGACTTAAGAGATAAGAGTTTGTAACCATTAAGGCTTCATCGGTACTGGAGAACGTGTGGAAGGTTATTGATGGGATAAGAATGTATTCGACAAAGAACATGCATAATCAAACGAAGATAATAACTATTTAACAAATAATAGTATGTGAGAGCTCTATGTAATTAATGAATATTCTCACGACTTTATGAAGAATTTTATAAATAGCAGAGGAGAACACAAAAAGATGGTCCATAATTATTCAACAAAACCTAACACATGTATTCAGTCCAGTGCAACGCTGTTTATTCAGTCCTCTAGGGCATTTAATTTAGCTCTTTCCACTGCTCAGCAACCGTAAAATCCTTAGTTTTATAAGAATAGTCCACTATGTCCTTGTGATCATGTCAGATTGACTTAGTGAAAGCCAGTAGTTGTAATTCCCTTCCATTTGTGCCTACATGTTGGATATGAAGGAAGATCATGGCCTTAAGAGGAGTCCATATACACTCATACACTGGGTCGACAATAGGATTGTAACTCCACATTACTCAGTCATCGCTCAAAAGCGCGCTACTCCGTGAAGCACCCCGTTACTCTCAACTAGGTTGGTAATCCCACTTTAGTGATAAGTTTCAAATTTCTGCATCCATATTTTAACTTATTTCTACTCAGTCACACAATTTTTATACCTTCAAAAAAAATTTATTCACAAGAATAAAAAGAACTCAATGGAGAAATATCCTCAAATCTTCACAAATTGCCTAATATCGCCCTCGACAGTTGGCTAAATAGATGGTTGGTTGCATTTTTTTACCAAGCACTGCTCTATCTCAACGCCAAGGGTTGGTAGTTTCAATTTGAATTGGGCCTAATCGATTCTAGCATGCCTGCAAATTTCCCATGTGTACCAAGTGGTCAAATTCCAGATCAACATTACTAATAATCATATATGCTTTAAAATAATTATATTAAGAAGATAATAATATATAATTATCTATTATGTATAATTACTAGAGGTTATAATGTGATTATATTATATATAGAAACTATTATTGTAAATTTAAAGACAATAGTGAAAAAAGATTAATGCAATTATAATATAGTTAATATTATCAACTCTCTAATGTTTCTTCATAAGATCTCATTGAAGGAAGTTGTTGTAAAGATGGTAGTGGAAAATGTGGTTACACCTACATTAAATTACTAAACTTGATCCCAGGGCTCACATTGGAAACACTATGGAGAACCTTAGACCACCATTAATGCTTAGGAAGACTTATCCTCAGCACAGAAGTTGTTATGTTACCAAACTGCATAATCCTCTCCTTGATCGTCATACTATCTGTCACGACTCAAAATTCGGAACTCGAATATGGTGATTCAAATCCCGAGTTCAAGGGTGTGAATTTAATTCGAGCATAAATATGAATAATTTTATTTCAGATACCACATATTTAACTAATCTAAATACTTTATTAAATTCCAACTTAAAGTCAAATTTTAAATATTTATCTAACTAATCTATTTCTACATTATTTATATTAAAAGAAAATTCCACTAATGTCTTATTACATTAATTTTAATATAATAAAAATAAAACTTAAACTATGAGTGACACTTCAGTAAGAATATCCGCCCAAGTACTCAGCATCTCCTACAAATTCTTCCTCCTACAAACCTGCACCTATTATTTAATTGGGTAAGCTGGAAGCCCAATGAGATCATATTCATCCCAATTGAATTTTCGAAGAAGGTTTAGATAGTGAAATCAAAGCCGAAACTAAACAAAGTAATAACGTTTATACTAAAATACAACGCATGATTAGATGATTTCAATACCATATATACATAAGTATTCCACTTGATTAATTAAGCAAAATGACTTTCCATGACTTACATGGTACATGCATTAGGATTATAATCCTGACATGCTTCCCTAACTGCCTTGGCATTGCGGTAACGTAATATCACAAAAACTTTCAAGCATGAGTAGGTGCACGAGTACCCTCTTATGCGATTGAATTTCGAAAATGAAATTTTTGTAAGGGTGATAGAATGTAATATTTTAAAAAAATTTGAGCACGAATAGGTACACGAGTGCTCGATCACATGTATGAATCTCATATACTCCTCTATACTTGATCATTCATCAAATAACCATCCAAATAACTCGTCATCAATAACTAAAAATACATCACCATCCACTTTGATTTCGGACCATCCGATCATACTAGATCAATCACGAGATCATCACATCTATCTGTATATGCCTTAATTGAGAATTCGATCTATTCATCATGTTCGTCATGCCTGTATATGCTTAAACTATCAGTGATATCTAATTCTAATGGTAAAATACGTATTGTTAACACCCTAAACTTTTCATAGTGTATATATACATTCTTGACACTGAACTTTAGAAAGCCTAATTCTAGAAACTCGATCCTAATGAAATTTTAGACAACACTTATTTAATACAATTAATCTGTACATTATCGACTTTAAGACTAAACTGACAAGATTCATCGTATATCGAATTTCATATCATATCTGTTGAACGCATAAATACATTGATTCGATCTATGGATGATTCTCAAAGAACTTATTGGGTTACTTTTTGCATCAGACCTTATCTAAACTTATTCCAGAGAATTTTACGCAATCTACATTTTATAAAATTCAAAAGAATTTAGCACTCACACGTACCTCTCATAACATATACACTTACTTGAACGATCGCGATCTGACAATTCATTGAAGAGACTGACTGTATAAAGTTACTACAATCTCGTCAAATTCTTTGAGATGTAGGTAGGGGCTTTCAAAATCAAGCCCGTGAAACTTTAGAAGGAGTTGGATTACTCCTGGTTTGAAGTCCATATTTCCTACATTGTGTGGAAACACAATGTAGGAAGGTGTACTTGCCCTTGTAGGTTGAAGATAGTCTCTTAATGTTCTTGGTGCTGGGGTATTGTGCACCACATTCGCATCTTGGTGTTCCTACAACTGCTTAGTTTAGTTGCTATCAAACCTTGCATATTTGGTCAGGCTAATGAATATCCCATTTTGAAGCTAGTTTCACTTGTAATCCCAAAAAGAAGTTGAGCCCACCTACCATGCTCATTTCGAATTTAGATTGCACCAATTGTGCGAACTCATGAGCCATGTCTTCACATGTAGAACCAAATACAATATCATCCATGTAAATCTAGGCAATGAGTAAGGCGTTCCCGGTCTTTTGGACAACAAAAGTCTTATAAACACTCTCCCTGAAAAAAGTCTTATAAACACTCTCTGAAAAATTGTTGGTCAATCAAAATTTGTATCAATCGTTCATACCACACATGGGTGCTTGTTTTACACCATAGAGTGCTTTCCTCAATCTAAATACTTAGTGTGGATATTTGGGATCAACAAATCCCTTAGGCTGTTCAACGAATACTTCTTCCTTAAGTACACAATTGAGAAAGACACTCTTTACATTCATTTGAAAGAGTTTGAATTTTAGCATATATGCTATGGATATAAGGATTCTTATAGACTCTAATCGTGCAACCGGGGTAAATGTTTCTTTAAAATCTATGCCCTCGATTTGTGAGTATCCTTGCGTGACAAATCTAACCTTGTTCCTCACAACATTTCTAAATTCATCAGACTTGTTTTTAAATATCTATTTGGTTCCAATGATATTCGTGTGTTTTGGTCTCGGGACAAGTTCTCATACCTCATTTCTATCAAATTGTTGCAGCTCCTCTTGCATAGCGGCTATCTAAAATTCATCTTGTAGAGTTTCTACAACATTTTTCGATTCTATTTTTGAGGTAAAACAAAGATGACTATTTATTTCCTTAAGTTGTTATCAAGTTTTCACCCCGGTACCTAGATCTCCAATTATTTGATTGAGAGGATGATCCTTGATAACCGAAATGTCCCGCAAAGGTTGAGACACTCGTGGAGAAGCGGGTTTATCATCTGGTTTACCTATTGTGTTCGGACCCACATCTTCATCCACATCAATTTCAGGACCTACTTTGTCATACGGTTGGTCATCAATAAACACATTAACTGATTCATGTATAGCAATGGTCCTAAGATTATAAACCCTATAAGCACGACTATTTAATGAGTATCCTAAAAAAATACATTCGCTGCTTTTAGGGTCGAATTTTCCTAAGTTTTCCCGGTCTCTAAGTATATATCATTTGCTACCGAATAGCCAAAAATACTTAACAATCAGTGGCTTCCCATACCATAATTCATATGTTATTTTGTTCAAGCCTGCTATAAGGTAAACTCGATTAATGATGTAACAAGCTGTATTTATGGCTTTGGCACAGAAAGTCTTTGCTAGATCTTTACTATTTAACATGACTGAGCCTGAGCTCATCTCTTGAAGTACCTGATTCTTTCATTCAGCTACTCCGTTTTGTTGTGGAGTTTTAGGTGCTGAGAATTCATGTCGAATTTCAATTTCATCACAAAATCTTTGGAATCAATCATTTTCAAATTTACCTCATGATCACTTCGAATCCCATCAATCATATATCCATTGTCATTCTGGAGTCGCTTTATAAGTTTTTTAAACTTATCAAATGTATCAAATTTTTCTCTCAGAAAATAGACCCAAGTGAACCCGGAGTAGTCATACACTACTACCAAGAAGTGTCTCTTTACACTATGACCCTGAACCTTGGTGGGACCAACAAGTTCCATATGCAAAAGTTTAAGTGGTTTTGATGTAACTAGGGTGGTTGTTTTCTTGTGTACGACTTTAATTTGTTATCCTTTTTGGCAATCGCCATACACAACCCTTACCTTTTTCACAATCTTAGGAAGCCCTCTGACCAGGTTCTTCAAGCTTAGGTGAGACAGATTTCGGTAATGGATATGTCCGAGCTTTAGTGCCATAGTTTAGACTTGTTATATCTGGCCATGTGACATCCAGTGGGCAAGGCAATTTTTCCACTACTTTTGATCACATAGCAGTTGTCACTAGTGCGAAGACATCTCATAATTGATTTTCCTATTGTGTCTGAGATCTCGCACTCTTCTTTGGAGAACTTCACAGAGTGTTTTTTGTTACAAATCTGCGATATACTCAAGAGGTTGTGTTTCAAACCCTCTACGCAAAGAACATCTTCTATTTTGGGCATTCCTAGCCCAATAACTATCCCATGCCCAATAATCCTAGCCGAGCGATCATCACCAAAGGTAACTGATGTACCATCAAAATCAATGTAATAGGAAAAATGAGTCTTCTCACCTGTCATATGCCTTGAGCATCCACTATCTAAGTACCATTTAGCACTACTGCCTACTTTAAGAGTGGTATGTATTACAAGGCAGTTTGCTTTGTTCTTGACAAGCAATTTGGACACAACCTTTTTAGAAGATGTAAAATTCTTTTTGGATTCTCCTGTAGATCCCTAGTTGTTCCTGGGGGATTTGGATTTAGGGGCCAACTAATCGTTCTCCAGATTTACCTAGTTAATCATTTCTTTGGTCTTCTGATTCAGTTAGGAGACTTGTTTCAGTAGCTCCTCCATTCTTTTGGTAATTTTGGGAGTAGGATACTTCCTCCTTTCAATTTCTTTTTGAGGCTTTCTAAGAGGACTCATCTTATTCTATAACATTCTTCTAGTCGGTTTCAATTTACCTCCATAGTTTGCACCGGATGTGGAGTGAGAGTGTCTAAAAGATAGACATTCAAATTTTAAATGTCCCACATCTCCACATGCATGGCAGATTGGAGAAGCTTTTGCTTGGCTTCCTGAAGCCACTAGTTTCTTAGTCACGAGTGGTGCAAGAGTAAGGCTAGTTTTGTTACTTTTGTACCCTAACCCTCTCCTATCTTTGGAGCTTTTACCCAAACCCAAAAGTCTTTCTAATTTTTCTTCACTTTGGGTGAACCTATGGCTAAATTCAGCATGATTTTTGGAATTTTTCAAATCTAGTTTTAGATCTTAGTTTTCCGTTTTCAATTTACTAAGTTCTGATTCTACATCATTAATTTTCTTATCCGAATCCTCCAAGCTGAATTCATTATCTATTGCTTCTCATTCTAGTTTGGCATTGTCTCTATAATATTCTTATAATTCATCAGCCAACCAAACATTTTCAGCCTTTATTTCTTCTAGTTCTTTATGCAGCTATTTTTTTTCACCTTTGGCTTGACCAAGCTTTTTATGAATTGTTAAACTTGAGTGTAAAGCTAGTCGTAGGCATTTTGTAAGCCGGTATTGTTATCTTGTCCATCTTCCTCTTCAGAGGAGGCCTTTTATTCTTGGTTAACTTTCTCCTTAATGTCCCTTTCATTTGGGACGAATGAGGTGGAGGCCATGAGAATTTTTAAGGAGCCTTGGTTGCCATCACTTTGAGACTCATCTGAATCTAAATATGAGTCTTTAGTATTGTCCCAAGTGGCAGTCATTGCTTTTCCTTTTGATTTCTTCAAGGGACAATCAGTAGAAAGATGACCATACTTTCTACCACTATAGCATTGAGGCTCTTTAGACTTTCTTAGTGATTTGCTTATTTGGTGCTTTTGGTTAAAGTTATAAAACGTCTTTCCTCGGTTTTTGTTAAAAAAATTCTTGAACCTCTTGGCCAAAAATATCACTTCATCATCATCATTCTCATCACTGTCCTCTTCCGATTCATGCTTTTTTTGAGAGGTTTTGTGTCACGCCCCAGACTCAGTAACCAGACTCCCAAGGAACCCGATGGCCGGTTCTGGCCGCAACAACCTCCGTAATACTCCATTCTCGGCTCCTGAGGAAGGTTCCGATCCTGGGATCCTACAAGGAAGATTTTCATAACAGTGTAATCATTTCTAATATGAGCATACCCAAGATCACAACAAGTTTATCTAAGAATAACAAGGCACACATCACAAAATTCACTAAGAATTTGAACTTTTACAAGCTTACATCAGGTCCGAAAGGATATACATAAGATAATGGAAAAAGAGAGAAAAGGATCAGCAACACTGTAGTCATCGAGCTCAACTTTACTCCACGCTCTGCTGCTACGTCGCCTGCCTAGAGTCTCTTGCACACATCAATCGTGCATAAGCTTATAGAAGCTTAGAGGGTGCTGTAAGTGTGTGACAATGGTGCACAGAAGACTAGTAGGAGATGTAACAATGGAAACATGCTCAATGAGAACATCACTAGCCTTACCAAGGTTTATCATGAATATGATGTGATGAGTATTGGATGTCATACCGAGGCAATACATGAATGGGCTTACACAGCCAATGCTAATGTGATGCAAGTAATGCCAACGCTCATAACCAAACCATATGTCAAGTATATTTCCAATCATAAGTAAATCACCGGGGTCCATTACACTGCTGAATGACTGCCGCTCTACAGACCCCGCACAGGCAAACGAGCGTAAGAGACCTCACTATCCGCCTATGGACAACCAATCACCAACAAGGCCTGAAGGTAGCGGACCCATTTATGAGCTGATCAGACTCAGCCTAGCAGTGCCTCCTCACACCAGGAAGGTAAGGCCACACTCCTATCCAACCAACTATACGACAGTGGGAGTCGTGGCCTAACAGTATAAGGCCCTCGTGCACTCATAGTTTTCACTCGATCATGACGTTGGAGCAGATCCTTGGTACCATGGAAGTTTTGAGAATTTCACCCATGGACATCCTATGCACCCGGTATGTTTAAGTTATATTTTCGATGTCCACTCATACGGCCATCCATGAATATCCCTGTGGAGGCGAGGCCTTGATGAAGCAAGGGCAGTATCATCATGAAATGCTATGCCAATGCATGAGTCACATACACAGAACATGCACTAGCTGCAGGCACACAATGTGCACAAGGGGAGAAACTCCATCATTCAATGACCACCATACAATGCAATAAATTCATACAGATGATGCATATGGGTCATGATGATGTAAGTATGATACCTATAGAATGTATTCATCCGGCCTAAGGAGGGACAAGGCCTAGGTACTAAGGAGAAGTGAAGTCCTCTAGTGGGGGCCCAATACTTTGGGATAACCCACAAGCTAGGAGAATCATAAAGCCTCAAGGAGGAGACGGGCCTAACAAGGTCCAAGGTAGGCCTTCAACCACTATAAGGGCCTTATGGGCCTACCTTAGGGCCACCAAGGAGGACATCTAACCTCAACTCGGTCCCAAAAGGCAGCCTACTACGTATGTAAAGAAAGGTCCAAGGCATAATCGATTCATGGCATAGTGAACCATACACTAAGCCCAACACATAGGTAACCTGGTGGGCCTTTAAGCAAGGTTAGGGCCAAACCAAAAGGGTAATGGGTACACTCATTGTGGTGGGCCTAATGGGCAGCCCATTATCCCAATCATATGGAAATCCTTATTTTTAACACAAGTAAGTTGGGCCTTACATCTCGGCCCAAGTATGAATTTATTATAGTGGACAAGCAAGGGCCCAACTACTTAATTGTTTGGCCCATAAAACCCATCGCAATGGCATGGTAAATATAGGACCCAAGGGTTCAACATGCCTACCAAAAGTTTCAGCCCAACCAAGGCTATAAGGCCCATAATTAACTAGAAGACTAGCCCAAGAAGAATTCAATTGGAATGGGCCTTTAATCATGCACTAATTTAGCCCAAAAATAAAGTTAAGATGGTAAGATAACTGACTTAAATTCTCCTCAAATTTAGTGGGCCATACTTCCCCAAAATAACATTTATAGGCAACAATTATTGGGCTCATTGCCAAATTTCAGCCCACCCATATTATCTGGGTTGTTGGAGTTCAGTAATTCAATTAATTTATAGTATATTTATTTTTTGATGGCTCACATACATCACTGTGGGTCCCACCAGATGAGAAGGGGATATACAACACATATTATAAGAGGGCCATGCTGTTGGATTATAGGCCCAGTAACAGCCCAAGGTAAGGGCATCCCATGGTGGGTAGCCCTACGGGCCTGGGTGTTTGGCCCAAAACTGACCCAAATTTGCAGTCTGCACCATGGTCAGCTCGAATGTCCGTTGGGTCTGAAATTTTGTAGAGAGACACTTACATGGGTGGGCCACACTTCAGGATTTGAACACTTAGAAATATTTTAATTAATTTAAATGAAACAGACTATCCAGAAAATTGGATTGTCCTGGACGTCCCAACGTGGTGGGCCAGTCCGGCCCTTGCCATGGTGTGTACAGGGGTCCATTGGACATGAAATTTGGTAAGTGTGTCCTACCATGGGTGGACCATACCTTCACAAAATTTCAGAATTTTTGGACATGTAGAAATATTTTAAATCATTTAGAGAATCAATCTGTCCTGAAAATCAGACTGATCTGGACACCACATTATAGTGGGAAGGTCCAGCTACCACCACGATGTGTATAAGTGTCCATTGGCCCCAAAATTTAGTAGGTGGGTCCTACCATGGGTTTTCCATCTCTCTGTAAATTTTTAAAATTTTTAGACACCCAAAAGTATTTTAATAAATTTCAGAATTCCAACCAGTCTAGGGTGGAGTGCTGCTGGAAATGTAACTATCCTGAATTTGGGCCATCCAAATGGGTGGGTTCTGGGCCTCTAAAATTCTTGAAATTTGAATCCAAGGTCCCTCATCAAGCTACAAAAAAGTAGGACCCAGAAAGATGGTTCACCTTCTAGGAAAATATTTTTAAAATTTTATTTTTATGGGACTATGCTACTGGACTGCACAGCAGAAATTTCTGGCAGCCCACTATGTTGGCCCATCCTTTTGGATGCCCAAATGGGGTCCATTGGGGCTGAAATTTAGTACGGTTGTAGGTGGGTCATGCAGCTACAAGAATTACATATAAATTTGTATCAATCTTCCCATCAAATTCCCAGAAATCAGGCCCCAAGGTGACCCAAAAATCTATCCGGACAGTTTCTGGACAGCAACATTACATTGGAATAAAATAATTTTAATCAGTAATTAAAATGGGATTTAATCCAGAAAATTAGAGGATGGACCACCCTAGCGGGCCCCACAAATATCCATATCATCCTACCATACAAAACACCTTTGCGTGTGTCCTAATTATTTGGATTTTGGGGATACATGTCATAGGATGGGATGCCATGGGTGTCCTCTCCTTTTTGGGTGGTTGGAGTTTTGTTGGCCCACAAGGTGGGCCACACACCATGATCAGGGATGAGAATAAGGGAAAAGAAGAGAAGAAAGGGAAATCCGGCCATAGGGAAGGGCTCCGCCACTATTAAGCCCTCCCAAGAAAATCCAACCACACATCACGCACCAATATACATCTACACCATGAATCTCATACATGCATGACTAAAAATTAAAACGGATGGTTGGGATACCATCCCTACCATAAAATGAAGGTCTAGATGAGCTTAGAATTATTTAGATCATAAGATACATCATGATGGGGTCCATGGAGAATGGCCCCATCATGGAACAACGCGTGCATGTAGGATGGGCCAAGGGCCACATCTAAGGGATCAAATAGGATCCCTACCATGGATTGGTGGGTCCCACATGTTCCATATATGAAGAAATAAAATGATCAAGATAAAGAAGAAGGATCAGCAAGTTGTAGACACCCACCTTCAAATCAAGCTATCAATCTCCCATACAAGATAGATCTTGGACCAAGAAAGAAGGTTTAATGGCTAGGATGAATTTCTAAGGGTGGGATTGAGGGATTTTGAAGCTTCAAGGGGCTGGAGTAATGGAGGAAAATGGGATGTTTGGGTGAGGAAATTGCTGAATAAATAAAATGAAAAGGAGGGAGAGAGATAAGGAGAGAAAGAGAGATAGAAATGATTTGTTTGTAAGAAAAGAAATGATTACCTTAGGGAGGAGAAACTAAAGTTGCTAGGGGTAATGTAGGTTTGGGTGGTGTGTGAGGTCTTGATAGTGTAAGTTATGGAGATTTAGGTGGTGTGTGTAGCGTTTATTGGAACTTATGTAAAAGAGGGAGTGTGGGCCACATGCACTACTCTAAGGTGAGCCACATGATCAAATCAAGGGTCATAGAATGAAACGTACATAACTTTTGATCTCCATATCGGATGGATGCATAAGATGCGTCATTGGAACCGCAATGACGATGCAAACAAGATGGCATAGGTCTCGGGCCGATCTAAGTCGGGTCCACGTGACTGGACTCAAGGATGACCGCAAACGCTACCCAAAGGTTGCGGGTCGTCGGGATTCAACCGCTAGGACCGTGGGACCATGAGAAATGAAATGCACACCTACACACACATGCACACGCAAGAACTTGGGTCGAGTCTTACATTTTAAGAACAGTGTTTGGATTTTATGAGTGTTTTGAAGTGTAGTTCAAATGTTTGTAGGGAACTTAAAAGTTCTTCTACTTTTGTTTCTTCTATATTTCTACATTCTTCAATGGTAGTGACTTTTGAAGAGAAGCCTTCCGGTAAGGATCTTAAGATTTTCCTATATATTCTTGGTACTGAAATCTTTTTTCCTAGGCCCCACATGGAATTGCAAATGTCGCTTAATTTAATATAAAACTCCATAAAAGTCTCATATTCCCGCATCTTGATATTTTCAAATTGAGTGGTTAGGAATTGAAGCTTAGACCGTTTTACTGTGTTGTTCCTTCATGGGTAGTTTCCAATAAATCTCATACTTGCTTAGATGTTTCACACATGCACATATGTTTAAATTGTTCTTGTGAAATAGCATAGTAAATAGCGTTCATAGCTTTTGCATCGCAAGTGATCAATGGGGGAACTAGATCAGATTTGAGCCGATGGAATATCTGTATTAAGTGTCGAATCCCTTTACCTTCAAACCATCACCCATGGGATGGTTAAGTGTAGGAGGATGTTCAATCTGGACCATCTAACACCTCAAAGTGACGGATATGCACTACTAGGAGAGTGGCCATGGTCAATCTGACACTCGGATCAAGCCCATGAGATTCCCAAACTTTGATCTGGTGGCCCAGATTCAAAGAAACTTTGGTGGTCCATTGCCTGATCTGTATAGTAGGCCATTAGCAGGAGACATTGAGTAGTCGGGATTGATCCATATCTAGCCCTTGACATTGTTGTTTTGATCAGAGGAATCTTGACATAGCCAGGCTTGATCCTTAGTAGGCCACGAACATCTTCGCATCAAATCAGCTGCAAGAAGAAAATCCGATAAGCCAAGGAGTCTGGATCCAACTGAAGTTATGTTTCCCAATCCAAGTTGCCAGTTTTGGAGTAATTAAGGGGAGCACGAAGGAATCAGAAGCAACAAGGAAACTCCAGAGAGGGTTTCATTACCTCTATAATCTATAAAATGAGCAATTGAAGAAGAGCTCAAAGCCCTACATCAATTACATCAATCCATCTTTTTTATTATCTTTCATCTATCCTTTTTAGCCTAGCCTAGTTTTACATAACTACTACCTAGCGGCACACACTACATTACCTTAGGAATCGAAGTAAATTTTTTGTAACTTTAAGTTGTAGGACTATGATCATTTAAGTTCCGATTTGGCTTATCACACCTACCTCGATTGTCTGTTTCGATAGACGCATCAGGTATTTATCTTTTCTTTTTTCATTTATTCATTTGATTGTCTCGCAACTTGTTGATTATAATGAGCATTATTTTTTAATATTAATGAAATCAGGAACATTTTGTCTTCTATAATTTGCATACGTATTCTTGTTCATTTAAGAAATATTAATTTGAGAGTGCTAGTGAAAGAACAAGTCCTTAAGTTTTTAGACTTATGTTTATTATTGCAAAGCAAAAAGAACTTATTTGCAAGGGTTAACCCCTACCCTTTCACAAATTGTTTGAACGGAAGCACAAATATTTGTTTTTGAGAGGACCCAATCTTTGATCCTAGCCTCAAATCTATTCTGCTCAACACAGGGGGACACCAGTGGTTTAGTCAAACTTTGAGTCGAGTAGGCTCTGGCATGCCCGTGCACTTTACCCACACACAAAAACCAATTTAGGCCCTTGATCACACGAGTGGTCCGGTTTGATTGAATTGGTTACAACACTTGGACTATAGAGATTTCTTATTTCTTTCTTTTTAAGGACTCATATTCATCATACATATGTGCGTAGGTTGACATCAACAAATTTGCTAAATGACAAATCTTAGCAGCTCTAGATTTTTAGAGATTTATGATTATTTTTCTGCAATTTTTATATTAGTTCTAACAGTCATAAAGCAGTGGTTATAATGAAATTCAAAATATCCCTATTATGATTTTAAAATGATTCATTTCTTTGACTGAGAGTTTCATTTGAAGATCACAAGGAGTTGAAAGGGCTTATTTAGATGACATTTTAACCCCTGCTTGCAAGCTTTGGTGGTATCTTTAGGTCAGTGTTAAAAACCTCAAATCACATTCACAACCTACACTGTTTATGGTGCCTTTTGTTGGAATTTGTAAAATATCAGATGTGGTTGTTGTTGTTCTCAACAAGTTTTGCGGAACAAATTGTTTATTCCTGTCCATCTCTTACGAACCCTAAGGGGCTGTTTGTATACACCAATAATTGGTTAAGTTTAACAAATAACCGGTTAACACTTTTTCAAACCATGTTTGGTTAAGAAACAAGAAGTGAAAATTTTCCCCTACCTAATGTTGTAATTAAAAAAAGCCTCAAATTGATAGCATTTACGTACTGAAAAAGCAAAATTAACCATATTAGATATACTTGTAAGCAATGAATTAATAAACATGAACTTAAAACGAATTGTATATTTTATGGGAAACAAAAAATGACCGGCATTAACTTTTTCTCTCCTCGTCTTCATCTTAGGGCTTCTACTCTATATGCCTAGGAAGCTTTCTTAGGGTGTAAAGCTCTCTAGGACTTCCTAGGCTGCTCGCATGTATCTTTATACTTATAAGCCTTTGTAATCAATCTTTCCTTGTGATAGAAAGATTTTTATATGACAATTGTTATTTATAGATTACTTAAACTTTAAGCAGCACCCATAATATACTTAGTTAACTATTCAAAAACTTTGACCAAGTCGAAGTTGCCTATGTTTAGATGCTTTTACATGTATACCACATGGACGTACTAGATTACCCTGTCTTATACTATCATGCATACATTCTACTGCATACTGTCTTAAGGCCCACTGTCATAGCACCAATATATGCTAGGATCACTATTAATCATCCAAAAATAAATATAAACCATTGATTTTACAAAATAATGCATATGATGTTTTTCAAAAAAATTGTTTAATCAAAATGATTTACAAAACTAGTATGGCATTCCATGTCGATCAATCATTCTAATTCCTAACATGAGGCTAAACCTATATAGGTTGTAAATACTTTGTTGAGAATTCTAATATGCATGGGAACATAATTGATCACCCAGATCACCATGATCCACCTAAGAGTCTCATGTATTGAGGAATCAAATTAATTGATCAAGTCAAATTCCCATTACGACCTTGGGTCCTCTCAAGTCCAAGGATAAGAGGAAAAACTATAGGTAGTACAAGCTAGCATCCGACAACTAAATCTGGCTTGACCTCCATGATCCAATCAATATGTACACATGTATACAGTTATATGTAAAGGGACAATGTCCCATGAAAGAGGCACACCATACAGACAATAATTAGATCATGTATAGTGGTTCATGGATTAAGCTATCTCGACTTCTTCTTTCTTTTTTTCCTTTTTTTTTTTTGTACACACTCACGCCGTAGTAGGCTTTCACCACCTATGGATACTTGAACCCTTGACCTGGTGTTGAAACTCCTGAGAGTCTACCACCCGACTTATCAATGAGTCAAAACAATATTATGGACTTACGAAAAACCAAACAAGTTAGGCCTCATGATATATTTCAAATTAAACTAGTCCTGCTTCATTTCCTAGGATGATGAGGCTTGATAAGTCTCCCAGTATATCCGTCTCAATCAATTCCCCGTATACATAATAACCATTTCTTCACTTTTTAGGCTGGTCCATTTATTGGTTTCTAAACCTCTAACTTGATGGGTTTGAAGAGTTGGTGGCCATCATCAGCAAAGCATAACATTAATGAAGTGTTTAATATATATATATATATATATAACGGTACTGTGAAGTCAACCTCATGGGAAGCTTCACATAAGGTGGAGTTGTGTGGCCCTACCATGATGTATGACGGACGTCCACCCTATTAATCAGATGCACCCTTCCATTGTAGACCAGGGGCCATAGACGAGCATAGTGAGCGGCCGAGCATCCGTTCCGTCCCATTGAAATCTTCATGATCGTCTACAGGAACATTGAGACGTGGTTTAGAAATCTAGCCCATCCGTTGTGTGCCACCAAGTTTCAGCCGTATCCAAAACTAAGGTGGGCTCCAACAAGTGCTTTTAGATGTTTTAAGCTTGATTTCACATTGTTTTAGATGGTGAGGCCCACTTGAGTTTTGGATACGGCTGATTTTTAGAATATCTCGTAATTTACAAGGGACCCACCAAATGCACAGTGTTGATGTCCAATACACATTACAGTGGGGCCCACACGCTCAATGTTTCCAATGTTGTAGCCCACTTGAATCATAGGTCAGCTTGATTTTTTGGATCAGGATCTAAAATGCTCAGATCTAATCATTGGTATGGATCTCACATACACATCATGGTGGACCTATCAACCGTGGATGGCCACTGTTTCCCAGGCTTATTAATTTCAAAGCTCAAGTTGGGATGGGAAGTGTCACTTATCACCATTGATAAACATTCACTCATATGGCACAAGGGAAGACTCATACCAAATTGGAGTAAAATCCTATTTCGTGGCCCAATTGGAAAAGTTGAGGTTTTGGTGTGAAATAAACCTGCATTTTAGCATGCTTTTGAGATGTACTCAAAATTCCAAGCATGTATTGCCGACTCGTCCAAGTCAGTACCACGGACTCAGGGCAAGTAGTGAATTGACTCAAACCAAAACAGGTCAGGGATGAGGCAAAAAAAAAAAAAAACATGATCACAACAGATTTTTGCCTTTCTAAGCATACCCTATCACGCTAGCAGTAACGATTACTATTGTTTCAACTTCGGGTGATGACTGGACATGCGTACGACGGACGCGGATTGCGTGCTGTGTAACTCAGCACGCTAAGCGTACTGAGTAAACTCTGTGGGGTCCACCATAATTTACATATTTTATCCACTCCGTCCATCCATTTTAAAAGATAATTTGAGATCTCTAGACCAAAAACTAAGTATATAAAAAACTCAAGCGGACCTCACCATGGGAAACAGTGTGAATTGAAATTATACCGTCGAAAATTTCTTGGGGGCCACAGAAGTTTTGAATCAATCTGTCATTTGTTTTTTCCTTTCATCCATGTCCGTGTGATATTATGAACAGATTGGATGACAAATAAACATCACTATGTGGCCTACCAAGGTTTCAACGGTGGAAGTCATTATTCCAACTGTTTCCTGTGGTGTGGTCCATTTAAGCTTCGGACATGCTTCAATTTTCGGTTCAACCACTAAAATTAGTTTGAAAAACGGATGTACGGCGTTCCACACACATTCAGGGTAGGCCCAACTGCGTTTACTCAGTACGATAAACGTGTACTGAGTAACTCAGTACGCAATCCGATTTCGCGTACGACTCCTCTCCATACGCTATGCAACAGTGCAAAAGCAGTCCAGGGACGCGGAATTCCTGGTAGGAAGTTCATGCGCTGGAAACTTAGGTGGCGCCCACCGTGATGTTTGTGAGAAATCCACCCCATCCATCGGTTTTGTGAGTTCATTTTAGGAATTGATACCAAAATTGAGCAGGATCCAAGACTCAAGTGGGCCGCAGTAAAGGAAAAGGTGGGTAAGGAAATTCCTACCGTTAAAACCTCTCTGGTGTGTACAGTGATGCGTACATGCCATCCATACTGTTCAGAACGTCATTCCTACTGGGATGAACTGAAAACACAAATATTATCCTGATTCAAAACTTCCGTGGATGTTCAATTATCAAAATTTTGACCCACTCAGTATTGGAACCGGCTTATTTTTGGTTGCATGCCCTAAAATGATCTCACTAAACGTCACGGTTGGCCCCACCTAGGTTCCCAGCAAAGTAACTTCCTACAAAGGTTTTTTTTTTTTTTTTGGGACACGCACACACCACCACACACTCACGCCACGGTGGGATTTCACCACCTATGGGTACTTGAACCCTTGACCAGGTGTTGAAAGAGTACCCCCGGAGCAAGAGGGCTTTCGCAGGAAGTCCGCATCCGCACTCGAGGGTGTGCATTCGCATGTGAAGGCCCACCACTGGATAACCATAAGCGATTTGGGTGACCAGAAATGCGGTTCAAAGTTCTATAAAGTGCCTTCCCAACTATACTCATGGAAAAACATGGTGATCTGGACCGGGGATCTAGTGGGCAACCACATGGTCATAGCCAAAAAAATCAGGTGAGATGACAACCTTTGACCATGAGTTTTGCCAGTCCAGATGATGAAGGAAAAACCAAAAAAGAAAAAAGAAGAAAAGAAAATAGCAATGAATCCCTAAAACTGGTTTAACGGACTCCAAAATATAATCAGATAGATAAATGATCATACTTGAAAATCAAAATTGATCATATAAATTATCTTAACCCAACAATTCGATCACGAAGCTAATATGGAACAACAAAAAAGGCCTTCAGGCCTAACAATATAAGAGAATGAAACCATAAATCAATCTTGATCAGGAGCATTCAATCCGTTTCCTCTTTGGGGATTTGTAATCATCTTCCTCGCATGTGTACGTTTCACTAGTTCTGTTAGTACCTGCATTTTCTTTGTCACTCTGTCCCAACCCAAAAGTCCAACCTGAGAAATCAGATTCTGAGAACAGAGATGTCGGGGTCGCTTTGTAAAATGCAAGAGGGACCTGTTTAATACGCCGTCGGATCTGCATTTCAAAATATTCTGAGAATTAAAGCTGTGTAGCAACATCACAACAACTTCATGCAAGCTCATTAACACCTTGACATTTTTGCTTTTTTTTGGACAAGTAACAAAAATATTATTAAAGCAAAGGCAAGAAATACATCAAGAAGAAAGAATACCCAATGCAAACTGAAGAACGAGGAACACCTTCCCTGGCAAAAACAACCGGTGTATCATTTGCATCTCTACTAACACTGGTAAACCAAATGTTTCGCCTTGACACTATATTATGGATTTCAAGGAAAATAGAACATAACCTCTAGGACCCAGAGAGATGACAATCAAGGAATCTCATTAAAAATTGAAGATTTTGTTTATGTTTATAAGAGCTAGGACTTGTTGTTGCATGCCAGGAGAGGACATATGAACATTGCCTCTATTGTCCTTCCGTACACTTAAGGATGCCGTTCAGTCTGGATTCCCCATGCAAGAACCATCAAAATTGAATTTCCAACTCCCAATGGATGGTATCCTCCATCATGGCCAACCTTCCAAACGAATAAACTTTGCTATTTATCACAACCTAATTTGACAGGAGACACCTGTATAAAGTAGCAACAAACAGAAGATTATAATTTCTAAGGTAGAAGCGCCAAAAAGCCGAGGTTCCAATTTGTGGACGACTATGTAAATTTTTCATGGTCTGCAAATGGCGAATTCAAGCCATTTTCAGACAGCAAAATCAAAATATCCGGGTTGCGGTAGTGTTTATTATGTACTATTACCGTATATGAAACTCTAAAGCACTTTAATTCACATTTTCTATATTCTATACATAAATGAACCAGCACTGCAAGATATCACTGTGACAAAGGTCGAGATTTTGAAAATCTCAAAACATTAAAAAAAAAAAAAAAAATTTATATTATTCTGTTAATATTGACAGATTTTCAAAATCTAAAAGTTTTGATTTTCCGCAATTTCATCATGAAGTTTTTATGGATCTTAGCATGAAAATTATTTAGGACCTGTTTGGAAGCGCCTTGAAAACGAGTTCCTCTCATTTTAGTTGATTGTAAATATGCAACAGAGATCATGATGGTTGGTTATCAAGATTATTTTTAGTCCTGAGAAGAAAGAAGTATGATCTCTAATACATAACTACAATCCACTAAAATGAGATGATCTTATTTTTAAGTGGCGACCAAACAAGCTCTTAAAAAATTTAAATAATTCGTCATAGACTTATTATTTAAAAGGGACAATTTAAAGAAAATGCCAAAGAAATAAATAAAAATAAATCTCTCTAAAAAAATTTAAAAATAAAGAAAACCCTTGTTAGACTGACAATGTCAGTGGAACCCTCCCCATATTGCACTTGGATAATTTTGTTAGAAATTTTGTTGTTGTTCCTTTTGTCATTTATCTTGGTACAAGTCCTGTATCATATTGGTATCGACATGTACAAATTTATAGTGTTACTTATAGATACCCATAAACCCAGTTAGACCAAGCATGTTCATATTGGTAACAATATGATCCTTGTGCGTTAAGCCTATTGTTACAAATATGTATTGCATCACTTGCTTGATATGTTGCATTACTTAATCATATCCACTAAGGCCAAAGTCAGGGCAGAGCATCAAAAAATATATCGCTAATGATAAGAACTGCTTCTGTCAAGCCGATCAGTACCGATTCGTATCGGCACTACTACATCATGGGATTTCATCCAACACAACCAACAAAACCAGAGGAAAAACTTTCAAATTTATCCAACAGGAGTCAAGAAGCGTACAGGGAGGGCCCTGCTGATATTTTGATATTTTCAGTCTAAGGGGGTTTTATTCTTAGTTATTTTTCAGGGCATTCTTGAAATTGTCCCTACTTAAAATTTTTATTAGTTTTATAATATACATTTTGTTTCTAATTTCAGCAGGATTTCCTGATAGGAAAACCTCAAAATCTGAAGATCTCCAAGAAATTTCCCAACTAGAGGAATAAAATTGCATTGGATTTGCCACTACGTATGATGCATTTCCTTTTCTCGTTGGTATCAATTGTGCACTATTTGACAAACTTATATCCATTGGATACACTTTTCATACTTTATACTTCTAATGACTTAATGCTACACGTTACTGTACAAGAATCTTCCAGCACATGGGGGCAAGATATGCAAAAATGGTTACATAACGGCCGTTACGTAAATGTAACAGCAACCACCATTACACATTATGGGGTTGTAATGACCATAATGGCTGTTGCAGAAAAAATAGCCCGCAACGGCCCATCACGGCCCCATAATGCACGTAACGGTCTGTTACAGATTTTTTTTTTTTTTTAAAGGCTGTAACGGCCGTTATAGCCAATATCATAACGGTAACGGTGGTGGCCGTTACAGCCACCGTCATCATTATGGAATACCACGACATGGGGTATACCTAAATCACCATGTTTCACGTTTTGAAAATGTAAACCAACATGTGTGCCTATGTCTAAGCTGCAAAGCTTGATAGGGAGATGTACTTTTAGTGTTTAACTTGCAAAAAGAAGATATGTTTTACAGCCGCTGATTGAAAAGGAAACAGCACACCCAACAACAAAATAGCAGTTTATTTATTTATCTTACAATTAAAAAATGGTGGCCCCCCTCATGCATGGACCATAGCCTTAAATTTCATTGGTTGAACTTTATCCATCTATTTACAACCAAAAATTTTGATGGCCATAAATGGAGAGGGGTGGGTAAAGAGATAATAGTCAAGGGAAGTTTTTAGAGGAGGAGATGAGAAGGCAGATATTCTTGTCAAACATTGAAGAATGGTAGTTAGCTAGGTCGGATTGAAAGAGAGAAAGTCAACATGGAACAATAGCAGGAGAATGGGGAATTATCACATGGGTTTGTGCGTGAGTGAAATCCGAGTGTGTACAACTTTCGAGCTGTGTTAGACCCACTGTTATGTGTGTGTGCGTGTGTGTGTGAAATATGCTCTGTCCATCACGTGAACCACTTCAAATCCATCATACTGAACAAAAATCAACTCCATCAAAAATTTAGGTGGGCCCCAAACAAACTTATGGTCAGCATCCTCATATCATGCTTCTAGTAGCAGGGCCCAAGCCCAGGAAAAGAGGGTTGATGTCAGGTGGGCAGCAGTAGGTTAAACTTATGCTACACAATCACAAGAAGCTGGCCCCAAGTAGTGGATCCTGGTCCAAGGTTATGATTATGATATTGACACATACCTATATTCACCGAGTAGTATCCATACTATCCGCTGATACTATTGGTGTTGCATGTCATGACACCAATGCAAAACACCCAGGGAGATTAAATTCCCTGGTATCGTGCGATATATCACAATATTGACTACATATAGCAAATGCATCATCCAGCCCCCTTTATAAAGTTACGACAATAAAGTGGCAGTTTCCCCCTCAGAAATTAGGGGGGAAAAAAAAAAACCAAAATTTCTGGGATTTTTATTGTGATTTGGTCTGAACTACATTTAAGTAACTTCTTTTAAGTTGTTCAGGAAGAAAATTCATTTTTGGCATGGAAATCGTGATTGAAGAGCAAAAAAGGGCTGAAACCCATTAGGTAAAATTTTTATCGTTTTCTTTGCTTCTACTATATATATGGGAAATGGTACTATGAGTTCGACCTCATGGGAACTTCCCATGAGGTCGAGCTGTGTGGGCCCCACCGTGATGTGTGTCGAACATCTACCCCATCAGTCAGATGCACCATTCCATGGTGGGCCACAAGCTTAAAAATCTAGTCAATCCATGATTTGGGTGGGCCACACCACATACAACAGTTGAGAGGGGTTACCCTCCCATTAAAACATTCATAATCATTTATTGGGCCCACCGAGATGTGGTTCACAAATCCAGTCCATCCATTGTGTGTGTCCCACTTGGATGAGGGGTCAAACCAAGTTTCAGCTGCATCCAAAACTTAGGTGGGCCCCACTAAGTGCTTTTATATGTTTTAGCCACGTCTTCACATGGTTTTAGATGGTATGTCCCACCTAAGTTCCGTATACGGCTGATTTTTGGGATATTCCATAACCTAGGGGACCCATCAAATGCACGGTGTTGATGTTCGACACACATCACGGTGGGGCCCACACAACTTGACCTCATAGTACCATTTCCCTCTCTCTCTCTCTCTCTCTCTCTCTATATATATATATATATATATATATATATATATATATTGACGACAACATGGTGTCCCCGCCCCTTTTGAAGGTGAGACATTCCCTGTGGACGCACGCAATCACCCACAAATGACGTGCATCGGGTAAAGCACGGGGAGTGGAATCGCAACCGTGTTTGTGGGGAGCAAACCCACGACACTAGCCGTTCTACTTCAATATTTTTCTTATAATCAGTCAAAACAAGCTACTGAGCCATGATTATGCGGTAAAATCATGGATTTGAAACTCTGATTTTTGAATTAGGAAAAAAACGAAGGAAATTTTCCAGTTTCACCCATTTAAATTGTGAGTAGGGTGTCAAAAAATCACTGGAAACTACTTTTAGCATGGTCTATGGATTGGCAATGGTTTCTTGAATTTTCCAAAAAATATATTTTTAATTAAAATAGCAAAAAATAACGAAAAATTCATATATTTCTTTGAAAATAATGTTGAACGAGCTAAATTGGCAGATGCATGTGTATGCTTTCATACTTGTACTGAACAATTGATGAATTCTTTGAAGTCATTTTGGACAAAATTGCATCACTTCTCTCAACTAGTGAATCATTTGGGATTCCTATAAAAGGGAAACTTATTATGCATACTTGGTTTTTGTGAACTGCCTAAAGTGTGTAATCATCTCTCTTTTAACATCTCGTGAAGTTTAATTGACAATTTTCAACATTTTCCCAATATTTCCCTTAGACAGCAACACATTCCCTGATACATCATACATGTGGTATTTCACATGCGATACCAGTATGTTTCTGTATCCCAAGGGTGCAGTACATGCATTGATATCACCCTTGCAAACATTGTCTATATTATGCTACTGGCATGCCTAAAGGATACCTTATTGAATCAACTAAGATAAGCATTCCACATGGTAATCATGCTAGATTTCAAATGAAAATCCAGTACTCAGAAAAGCAAAAGATGCTCACGATGCTGCACCCACATGTCAGATGCAAACAAAAACAATCGCCATAAAATCTCACCTCTTCTCTAAATATTGTGGCATATGAGCCAGAACTGAAATCGTTAACTGTGATTTCGGATGTTTTGGCTCTAACTGTCAAATCATTCTCGAGTGATGCAACAAATCTGAAAGCAAAACAAATATCATGAAGCAAGCTATCAACAACAATATGGAAATGGTGGAGAATGCCCATTGAAAAGGGAAAAAAGAAAAACTTGTTAAAAAGAAGAAGAAGAAACAAAAAATGGTGTTGAATTAATGTAGTAGGCTCAGTTACCTGGAAACAGCTGGGCAGTAATGATGGCGGAGAGTATCTATCTCCCACAAAGAACTTCCTGTGACAAAAATAAATCACCAGGGTGTTTACCATTTTTTAGGGATGTACCGCAGTTGTTTTTGTCCTAGCAATAGCAATAGCAATAGCAATATTCTGCTAGTCCTAGAAGGAAACATGTTAGTAAGCAAAAAGAGTTGGATAACCTCCCTCCCTCCCTCCCTTCCTCCCAATATTCTGCTAGTCCTAGAAGGAAACATGTTAGTAAGCAAAAAGAGTTGGATAACCTCCCTCCCTCTTCCCTTATGTTTCATAAACATTCAACCTGTTCAAAACCGTTGAAATGTCACGTCATTCCTACGTGGGAGTTTCCTGCCTTTCTTCAGTTTCACTGGGTGACATGGGTACCGATTGAAGCTTGCACTTAGGAAAAGGGGACCCCGCACTAAGAAATATATATATATATATATATATATATTATGTCGTTTGTTGCTACAATCCAGTCTCTGGTCCTTATGGCGCTGAAGAAACCATAGGATCTTCGACAAAAAGTGGGAAAAACATCAGAAAGTAATGTAGTAATTTTCCATCAAGCTAAAGGGAGGGTTCTAATATGGGCTTGGAGGGTTCCCTAGTTCAAAGGTTGTAAAATGAATGAAATTATGCGCTTGGTGAAGGGCCATTAACCTGATGTGGTGGCAAAGACTGAAAAGGGCAGAATTCTTATCATCTTGCTTCTCCCTCTTCTCATTGTATCTCCATTGTGTTTCATGCTAATAAATCTTTAAGTAGCCACTAAGAAAGGTTGGAATGGGGTTCAGTTACATAAAATAGGAGACTAAGCAAAAAACTTATACTGCCTTTCTAGTCCAAACTTAACAGAGACAATCCTTGAAGAGTGTGATTTGCATAATTGTATGAATCAATAAAACATTGCTGCATTTGTGTGGCTAAAGGGAAGAAAGAGAGTGCTTACCATTGATAATCTCCAAAAAAGGACCATGACGCTAACCAATGTATGCTCTGTGTCTAGAAGATGGTGAATCGATTAACCATCTCTTCATCCATTGCGTTTTCTTGGGAGGTGGGAACTATCTTCCTTGGTATCTTCAATATTGCATGGGTGATGTCGGAATCCATAGAAGATATCCTTTGGGCTTGGCATGGAGCTGGAGTAGGTAAAGAGGGCAAGGCTGTGTGGCATTTGGTTCTTATGGCTGCGCTTTAGGCCATTTGAGGAAAAAGAAACAACCAATGTTTCTGTAACCATCGAGGTTCGGTCAGTGAGGTAGAGAGGAGAATAAAGGCAGAAGTAGCAGGTTGGGCATCCAGATTGAAATCTATGGACGCTTGTAACATTCTTTTCCCTTTTTAGGGTTGTAATTCTTTGTGCCCTCCTTTACAATGGGGGCTTTTTAATAAATTGATGTTATCTTTCAAAAAATAAAAATACAAATAAAAATTTAAACCACTGATTGTTGGTCCAAGAAAATTCTCCTTACAGCACAGTTACCAGGAAGCCCCCCTCCCCTTCCAAACACCTACTTTTTTCACCTCCAATGTCTCTGCACTCTTTTCAAGCTCCTACCTAACTTCTGCAGTGACTTCCATAAAATAAACCATTTTCCACATCCATCTCTAAGTTTGGTAATGGTGCCTTAGACTAAAGAAATCCAGGACATTTTGTTTAGCTTCACAGCCATCAAGGTGTATTCCATGTAGAAAGGGTGGAAAAGATTGTTATACAGATCACTATTTCGACATAGGCCTTCATGCATTCTTTTTGTTGGAAATCACCATTGATTCTACCCAAAGGAAAGCGCCTACTGTCCATGATGATTAGTCCTATCACGCAATATGACCAAGACAACTCAACGATTTCACTGAAAAAAATATAAGGTCAATCTAGGTTTGCTGATTTGTTTGTAAGCGCTTTTGTTTTGTTCTTGTTGTTTTGCTTCGCATTGGTCACCAAGCATACCACAACAGCAAGTTTGTTTCCATTACAGTGGAAAGCTGATAGCCAAATGCTTGAGAAAACGATTTATAAATGTGCTTCAGTTTTTCTCTTCCAGTTCTGTTACTCACTGTTGAATCTGATACAGTTACCAGTGTCAGATTTCGATGCTTGAACCTGGAGTCACACAAACTTAAATTCAACCAAGTACATACCATATATATTCCTAACATGTTTAAAAGCATACCGCAAGTCACAAAAATGGACAGAATAAAAACATGGTGCAGTTCCCTAAATAGTAGGCTTCTTAAGCATAGAGATATTTTCCTCAGAGCATTTTGCAACACGTAACGAGAATAAGATTCATAAGAATACAAGAGTAGACTCAAGCATATTAGAAAATTCACTGAAGTTAACAAGAGCCCCTCTGGAAAAATCACTACTAATTGTGAATCTATTGCCCATTCATCACTGTATTGAAAATAAATGATAGAAGTGTTAGGTGCATACGTCTTTTAGCAAGCTTATATCCATTATCCAGTAATATGCATGTAAAAATAGCAGCATTGGACCTTGAGGAAGAAACTTACTCATGGCATTTGACTTTGCAGGGTCATTCTCTTCATTGTTAAAAAGATCTACGCCTGGTTTTCTGGTGAACATATTTGGAGCCCCATCAGACTCCCGTGCATCCTCACTGGATTCATTTTCTCCCTTGGAAGCATCCCCAGATTCTCCACCAGTTCCAACATCAGAAACAACACAATGATCATCCTGCACCCTCGAACGAACATATCCAGAATGTTTCTCATTTTTTTTGAAGGATCGGAAAGTTTCTCAATCACGAAAAAGAGATTAAAAGATCATTTTTTGTGATCCGCATGAACTGCCAGGGAAAAAGAAATGAGTTCTTGAAACTCTAAACAATCTGTTATAGTAAATGACATAGATCCTCAAACCCAAAGAAGACTGAGAAGGCAGTAAAAATGAACAAAAATGCAAGCTTATTAAATATGCAAAGAATACACATGGACAACAGCAGGACTGCAAGCGCATGTCTGATGACTGGTGAGAAATGTAGTAACCATAGCTGCACTTTCCAAATGATCAAGAGGGCACAGGAAAAGATACAACCATTGAAAGCAGATGTGAAATGAAGGGCTTTGGAAGAGTAATAGAGTACAAGAGGAAATATTGATGCACAAGGACCCCAGTTTGCCCAACCATGTGGAAATGGAAGATTATGTGCGCGCGGGGGGGGGGGGGAGAAGAAATTGTCCATAGTTCTGATCCAACACTGGCTGAATCACCTTCAAAGAAAGATCTTGAGCTTAAGGACAGAGAAGACTCCATACATTTCCCGGGACAGATGTACCAGCAAGTGGACATCTTGGAGACTGATTTGATGGAGAGAACCAATATGAGTCTGTCCGCAATGATATGAACAGGCAGGGGGACAATTGGAGAATCCCCTCAGATGTTCTGCAAATTTTGAGGCCAAGTTTTCAAATGAAGGAAACATTCAAGATCTCATATGCACCACTTAAAAACAGAAGCTTGTATGAATATCATATTAGTACATAAGCGAATGACTAGGCAGAAGTCCTGCAGATAACCAAATCCTGCCATTGAGTCAAACAGCATCAACGAGATGCATGAGGACTTGAGCAGGAGCTTGAACAATATATAATTCCATTTATGATGAAGAAAGAAAAAAAAAAGAAAGAAAAAAGCCAACAGAAGCAGCACTGTGCAACACATTAGTAGATACAGATGCAAAAGGTGGGACTGCATAAAATGATTGAAACTTCTTTTACTTCTCACTGCCAGAACACTAGTAAGTTGCTAGTCCATATCACATGCCTATGCAAGTTTTAGAAGTAGAACAAATCCTTCAAGATACAAACAAGCAAGGAAGACCACCAAACTATTGTTTCCATTCTCAAAAATATTGAGGAAGAAAATGCCAAAAATCTGTTTTCAGCTGCGTATAAAAAATGAGCGATTGATCGAATGCACCAGCGGATACACTTACAGTGAACATGCATGCAGTCCAGATCCTTAATTACTAGGAAGATCAAGTTTTTCTCCATGAATATTGTAGATTTGTCAAAAGAATAGAAATAAAGCAAATAAAAGGCGAAAGAAGAAGAGAGAAGTGGAGAATAGAGAGAGGAGTGGAACAGCTGTCGTAATCAGCCTTCACTAGTCCCCGTCTCTTTTTATTTTATTAGGCTTTCACTTAACGCTGAAATTACAAAACTACCCCCCTTGCTGAAGTAATTTAAAGAGAGACAGCATGCATGCCCAACTTGGATATAAGCTTTTCAAATTGAGACTTCCGAAGTGCTTAAGTAAACAAATCTGCAATCTGATCATAGGATGAAATATATGGAGTGACAATTTCTTTCTAAGATATCTTATCCCCAATGAAGTGGCATTCGATCTCTATCTGCTTTCTCCTCTCACGGAACACTGGATTGTTGCAATATGCATAGCAGCTTGATTGTCGCAGTGGAAATGCATTGGAGCTTGAACCACAAAAGCCAATTTTTTCAGAAGTGATTTTATCCAGACAAGCTCACAAGTAAAGTGTGCCATGGATCTATATTTCACTTCAGCGTTGTACCGTGCAACAACATTTTACTTCTTGTTTGTCTTAGTAACTACATTACCATCAAGAAAGGTGCAGTAACCTATAGTTGACCACCTATCATGTCTTGAACCTGCATAATCCACATCTGAATACCAACTACCTAAAGATGACCTTGAAATCTACACAGGATACCTTTCTCAAGTGCACACTTCAAGTATCTAAGAATCTTCATAACTACAACTAAATGTCGAGCTCTGGGAGTTTGCATAAACTAACTAACCATACTGACAGGAAAGGCCATATCAAGCTTGGTGATGGTTAAATAGATGAATTGGTCGACAAGTCTTTTACATATACCAAGATCTGTCAACAACTATCCTTCATTAGATCAAGTTTGCGATGAGGGTCCATTGGTGTTTCTGCAAATTTGGCACTTAGCATGGATATCTCTTTCAACAGATCACAAACATACTTCCTTTGGTGCAAATTTATCCCAACTTTAGATCTCATCACTTAGATACTCAAAAAATACTAAAGAAAACTAGGGGTATACACGAACCGAGTTAGCTCGGTTAGCTCGCTCGACTCAACTAGAAAAAGCTCGATTCGACTCGGTTCGAAGCTGAGTTCGAGCAGAGTCGAGCTGATTTTTTGAGCTTGAAAGAATTTCGAACCGAGTTCGAGCTTGCCCGAGCTCGACTCAACTCGGATCGAACCCCAACTCGAATCGAACTCAGATCGAACTAGTACAGTGACTCGGTAACTCTGATATTGATGTTGCTCACCAAGTGTTTGATGAAATGGCTCAATGAAGTGTCGGCTAGTGGCAAGGAAGGTATGTATATGAAACAAATACCATTTTTCCTTGATTTTGATGTTGCCTATAAGGTGTTTGATGAAATACTTGTAAACAGCCACTGTTGTTTTACATACAATGAGAAATTGAAAGTGCACTGCATGTGTTTGTGAAAATGCTGCAGAGGCTTGATTTTGGCTCGAACTGGCCCGAGCTAGCTAGTCAGGCTCGAGGACTGAGCCGAGCCGAGTTCGAGCTGGGGTCAGCTAGTGGCCGAGCCGAGTCGAGGCCAGCTCGACTCGGTGTACGCCCCTAAAGAAAACCAAGGTCTTTAATTTGAAACTAAGAGTGAAGATCCAACAATAGTTTCTCAACTCCTTCGTACTACAGTTTAAAGTCTACTTCTCTGTTGTGAGAAAACTGAATGATCTACTTTTCTCCTCTTCATCCCATAAGATCCCAACATCCACATATACAAGCACAATATAACGAGATATAGTATGCTACAAGAAACTGAATGATCCACTTTTCTCCTCTTCATCCCATAAGATATCATCACACTACTAAAATTTTCAAACCAAGCTCTTGGTCACTGTGTCAGCCCATAGATAGACTTAATTTGCACACTTGAGAAGACTCCTCCCTAAGCAACATACGCAGGAGATAACTCCATATAGACCTCTTCTTGTCAGTCTCCTTGCAAAAATGTGTTTTTCACATCTAGCTAAAAGAGAGACCGGCCACGATTGGCAACTATAGAGATAACAACTCAAACCGAATTGAGTTTGGCTACTGGAGAAAAGATAATCTATTCCATAAACTTGATTACAGGCACAACCCATGGTGACCAATCTGGCTTTGTAACAATCAATTGATCCATCCGGCTAAAACTTACTTGTGCAAGCCCATCTACATTTAACTAGTGTATTACTCAATGGAAGACCAGTTGACTCTCCGGTACCATTGGAACACACGGCTTTCATCTCCTTATTCATTGCCCTTTTTTAGTTTGCATCCAACAATCCATCCTGTCCGTCTTATGAATAAAAACAACAAATAATGCAAGAGAAAACTTTTGATAACTAGTGGATGTGGTTAAAGGTAACAAAGTTGAAAATAATATGTGGAACACAGAAATGTTTACCTTTACGAACCATAATAGGTAAATCAGAGACAACCTCAGCAGACACAAAAGAATATCGAACCTTACTAGCTGTAATAGCCGATGGTGTACAGTGAGAGGAATCAGTCTATAATGCTTGGTCTTTTTTCCTTTTCCTATAATATGCCTACGTGAAATTCCTTTGAGATGTGACTCAATAACAAAATCTAATGAAAACGCTTTGGTAAAAGAACTTTCACAGAAGTGACTTCTGCAACATGTTCAATTTTAACATAGAATGGAACATTCTCATTAGTGCACGAATACCCTGAAAAATTGCATCCAATGCAATGTGATGCCAGTTTATCTTGGCTAGGCACAACCAAATGAACAAAGCATGTACAACCAAACACTTGGGGGGGCAGGGCAAATAACAACCAGACAAAAAACAGCTGAAAGAAATGTGTTTCTCCATCCAACACGGAGGATGGCATTTTGTTATCAAATGGCATGCGTAAGAATTGCATCACCCAAAAATACTGTGGAACATACATTTCCAATAACAAAACATGAGTAACTTCAATCAGACGTCTATTCTTTCTTGCACTTAGCCACCCCATTTTGTTGAGGTATATCAAGACAAGAGGTCTGATGAACAATATCGTGATGATGTACATAGGACTGAAAATCACGAGACAAAAATTCTAACACTATCCGATCTAAATAAACACAGACTTGTACCAAACTGAGTTTTTATTTCACTATGAAAGTTCTGAAACATAGGAAAGACTTCTGACCTATTTTCATAAGATACAGCGAACTCATTCGAGAATCAACATACTCAAGACTTGACAAACTAGGAACTCCAGCTAGTCCCCACACATCACAATGAACTAATTTAAATGGGACATCACTCCTTTCATCTACTCTAGAAGGAAAATAGAATCTATGATGTTCAATCAGCTGGCACGTTTCACACTTCGAACTTGACACCTTCGAAAGGGGTAGAACAGAAGTCTGTAATTTCTATAAAGATGGATGACCCAAACGATGGTGCCATTAAATTGTAGGACCCTAAAAAAGCACCACAACAATTATTGATTATCTCTCCAAATGGTACAAACCATTCCTCTCGCAAATACCACCAGCTGTCCTGCCCATCTCGAGGTCTTGAACAACACTATGATTAGGAAATAAGGTGAAAGAACAATTTAGAAATGTTATTAGTTTACTTACAGGAAAAAAATACTAAAGGGAAACATGGGGGCATATAAGAAAAATGATAAGGACACAAACGAGTTACATTGACCAATACCAAGTCCAACAATGTTGGATCAGATACCATCAACTAACGTAACAAACATGTTGGGGGAAACAAGATTAAAGGAAGAAAAAGAACTACAGTTATTAAAAATATTATCTGACAAACCAGAATCGATGATCCAGGGAGAGGAATGAGATGACAAGAGACATGTAGAGGTCAAAGCTGTATTATTAGATGTATAGCCACTAGTAGAGAGGAACCGCGCATATTCTTCTCATAATAATTTGAAATTAATCTAATCACCAACGGCTTTAGATGGAGTGGAAGTAGTGGTCCACCATCAGTAGAAACATCATCAACAATAAGTGCTTGATTGGTTGTCATAGGTTTCCCATGAAGATCCCAACAAAAATCCACATAATAATTTGTCATACTACAATGAGTGCATATACAATCTCTTCTACCACCACGACCACCTCTACCTTTCCTTGGAAGTTGGCACCCTACCACCTTTGCTACGATGAAAACCACTGCGACCTCCACACATACCAGTGTAACCAAAAGAAGTAACCAAATCAGATTTATCAGAACTAGTAACATGGGCATTGTTAGAATCATTTCCAATAGAAACTCTCTAAAGTCTAACATAAACCTCTGGCCATTGAAGGGATTGATACACCACCCAAAATCTGATCTTTAGTATAACAATATTCCTTTGGCAGGCCAAGGTTTCACAACTTATGTCTTCCATATGCTTCTTCATTAGAGTTACATCTGAATTAATGGGATGATAGATTGAGAGTTCTTCCCACACAATGTTGTCATAATCGTTATCGTATTGTAAATTGTAAGATTTTCATAAAACATGTCACAAAAAAATATAAATTGTATGTGTATATATATAGCAATCATCCATTTTGTCATGAATATGAAAAACAAAAACAAAAAAGATATATGACAAATACAGTGTTCGAATTATCTCCGATATTATCGAAAAACCTTCGATATTATCTTTATCTCCAGCTCAACGACACCGCTAACACTAGTAGTATAAAAAATTCTAGGTATTAGCAATGTATAGCTAAGTACGCCAACGTATCAATATCGCCAATGTAATCGCCAATATTTTCAACTATGTAAATTCTAGGTGCCGCTTGTATTACCAGTGCATCAATATCGCCAATGTATCACCAATATTTTCAACCACGTAAATTCTAGGTAATGCTTGTATCATAAGTGTATGGACGATATTTTACTAATATCGCCAACAAATTGATATCATTAAAAAAAAATTTATTAGAAAAAAAATTTATATTTCAATTTTTTTCATGGGCACATGGTTATATATAGTGTTCAATTTGTCATTGATAATATCTCGATATTATTGATATTGTAACATGCGCAATATATAGACCACAATCTTCCATTTCCTTTCCAATTGTTGATGATTTCTTGGTGAAATGTGTGTTGTTGATATTTTGCAATATCGACAGATGTTTGGATGGAAGGTTGGAAGGTTAAATAGGCCAAATGGGATGGTTGGACTGATTTCTTACAATAACACATGCTTTTTAGGCCCCATTAAATGGAAACTTGTTATGTGTGCATTCTTTTTGTAATTTTTTATTTCTAAATATGCAAATATGCACATTTTAACCTCTCCTGAAGTTTTGCTACAAATTCCACCATTTCCCCCATGTTTCCATGCATTTCCGGTTATCAGCAATATTATCGGCGATATCAATATTGTTTCCTTATCCCTAGCTAGCGAAACTTGTAGCAATACCGATACTTCGAACATTGGATGTATATATCATCATGTCATAATCAAGTTTTTAAAAAAATAACCAATTTTGTCATCTCATGTACAAGTAAGTTTTCTATATGATTCAAAAAATAACAATTTCCCTAACCCCACACAAACATAGAAGATTATAAATTGATTAAAAATGAGAATTTGAAATAAATGAAGAAACTCTTGAAAAAAGAAACTATTTAGGCCCACATAAACTCCAAATCTCACATCTTTTTTTTTAAAAAAAAGAATTGATATTATAATGTATGTGGGGCATACATAAGTTTTAAACACAAAAGCCCTAAAAAGGAATTGCAAAAAACTGGAAAAAAAAAAAAAAGAAAGAAAAAGAAAATATTCTAATTTTCTTTTCCAAAAAAACCTATATTTTCACCAATATCTACAAATACATGATATTTTCACAATAGCCTGTATTTGTAGAAAAGACCGCAAGGTGTTTATCATGTTGGACAATATGGGACTCGTTCCAAAACAACACCAATCTGATGATGAGCGGAGCGCGGTGACGAGCGGAGCATGGTGACGATGTACACAATCAGCATTAGGAAAAGTGGCCCAAGCAACATTAGGGATGGCTACCAATGTTCTTCCAATGGTAGAAGAACAAAGATCACAGAGAAATTTGGCAGCTAGGCCGACAGAGAAATCGAAACGGAGCAGGAACTCAAAGGAGACGACGACACATTGATCGAAACGGTCAATCACGGCAAGTGGCAAACTATTCGGAAAAAGAAAAGAAAAGGCAAACCGTCCCAGGATATCGGAGATAGAAAAGATACATCTTCAAATCCAACCCTATTCATAAAGGGTTTCCCAGAAGGTTGGGCACCCATCAACTTCGCCAGAGTTTTTGGCCGAGTTGGAGCGGTGATGGACGTGGTTAGACCAAGAGATAGAGCCTACGGAGCCTATAGAGATTTCGCACCGGTGAGAATGAGCTCTGAAGAAGAACTGACAAGGGCCGTTTGGATGCTTCATGGTGAAAGTTTCGGAAGCATCAAATTGCTGGTTCAAAGAGCCAGATTTGACCCTGATCGGCGATCTGTAGCAAAAGCCCCTCCATTAAATCCATTGCCAATTAAAGAGAATTCTCTAGGCCGCACTCATCAGTTACAGAACTCATTGTTCAAAGATATTCTTCTCTGATCAAAAGAAGTAACAGCAGAAAACAAGGCCCCTTCTATCTATGAAGGTAAAAAAAAAAAACAAACAAACTCAAACAGAGAAATATCAGAGAATGACAACCCTCCTTCCGATCAGACAGTGCGCATCTCACGGTCCAGCCTGGAAAAAGCCAAGACAAACCTCCAGA
The DNA here is from genome assembly GCF_029962835.1 of Magnolia sinica. Taxonomy (NCBI): domain Eukaryota; kingdom Viridiplantae; phylum Streptophyta; class Magnoliopsida; order Magnoliales; family Magnoliaceae; genus Magnolia; species Magnolia sinica. Next base: position 88,660,184 of record NC_080576.1, on the reverse strand, counting down.
ACTCGGTCATTGTTCGAACTAGAGAGGACACCTCGATCTCTCATATCAAATCCTGGATTCAAGAAAAGTGCAGGATCCCACCGGAACAGTACAACATCCGTCCAATAGGTTACAAAGAAGTTTGGGTTACGTTCAGTCTGGGAGTCAATCTGGACATCCTTATCAGTGCGGGAGCCCTACATAACGACGGACCGATCCTTGCGATTCAAAGATGGGACGACTTTTCTTGCTTCGGTATGGAAGATATTTGGATACTCATTTGGTTGATCCCTCTGGAGGTATGGTGCGAAGAATTTTTTTTCTCAAAGCAGCAGGTTCAATTGGAAAATACTTAGAAATCGATCATAAGACTCCTGGGAGAGGAAATGGGCGTGATCAAAGCGAGAGTGAGACGAAAGAAGGGAGATCCAATTCCCTCACATATTCAGGTCGAAGTGGAAGATAGAATCATCCCCTTACTAGTGCAAAGGGAGATCAACTACGAGCCCACTCCATGCTGGGGAGATCTTTGGAGAACCAGGAATCCAGTTCATCGCCCAACTTCAAAGAAGACAGCCATGACAGCCAATGACGAACCACGATTTCCATGTATCGCAGGAGCACAAATTCCATCTCTCGGTAGTCCAGCAGTCCCTTTCAGCTCCAGCTATCACGATGTCAGCAAGAATCCGGATCGCTCGACACGTGGTCTCAAGATCCCAACACCCACACCGCCTCTCTCCTTGAGCACCGCTCCCATCCTAGCATGTCGAGTAGAGATCTAACCACGTGTCCCTGCTGCCTCAGTTCCCTCGACTCCCGCATCAGCCTTTAATAGCGGCCTCTCTCTCGGGACACGTGGCACTACCCTCTCGAGCCACAGGACCAACTTCAGCTTCGGACGAGTTAGTAGGCCCTCTCGGGACATGCGATCTCTCCCTCGGGACGTGACACTTTATCCTCTCGAACCACAGACCCAGCTTCAGGATTGGACGAGTGAGCAAGCTCAGGAATCCATCCTCTACCAGACACGTAAGCTCCAGTCAGGTCGATCCTACCAACTTTAGATCCCAACCATCCAATCCCCGCAAACCCTTCAGCTGAGTCGTCTCTACGATGCGAAATTCCCAAACCTTCTTTGGGTGAGACCTTCAACCAAGACCCTCCTCCCTCCAAAATTACCTGGCTTCTTCCTCCTCCTCAGCATCATCCGACCTCATGCCCTCCCACCTAGTCTCCTCTATATAGCCTTTGCATGTCCCCCAAATCCCCGACGTGGGAGACTGAAGAACCCCCCGATCTTGACAGGAGCTCATGGAACTCGGATTATCAGGAATCCAGCCCCCTACAATCCCCCTCTTCTCATTTCGGTGACTCGCCAGTTAAAGATCTAGCTATCCTATTCCAAGAGGACAAAATGGAAGACTTCATCGAAGCCGAACCCTTGCAGATTCGAGCCGTTACTTCTCATCACGACATGGACTTTTCTATGGTGTCAAAGATAAACACCGACTCCCAACGCTCTGACCTAATCGACGTCATACAAGGGAAAAAATGGATTAGAGATGCCATCGGTCATGTGGGAAGAGCCCTCGGTCTATCGTTCAGGGACCACCCAGAAGACTACATCGCCCTATTCCACTAGGTCGAATCTCGTGGTCGACCTCTGCCAGCTTCAAGATTGCCTAGACAACGCCCTCTCAGAACATGCAGCAACAGGGAACTTCACAGTCTCTCATCCTCCCTCGGAACAGCTTTTGCTTCCAATTTGGAATCGGGGAACACGGGTAAAAGGGGCAACTCAGTTTCATTATGAAGATCCTATCATGGAATGTTAGGGGTGTGGGGTCAAAGTAGAAAAAAACGATTATCAAAGCTTCTTGCGATCATATCAACCCAGATGATATCTGGTTCCAGGAGACAAAAGTTCAGTGCTTTTCTCCTCATCTGATGGGTTCCCTGTGGAGAGCTCAAGATGTCAAATGGGCAACGCTAGATGCTACAGGTAGTGCGGGAGGTGTCCTAGTGGCCTGGAAATCCTCTATCTGGTCCCTAGTGAACAGCTGGAACGGTGTTTTCTTCTAGTCGGTGGTCCTTAAAAACACGTCTACTGATCTTCAACTTCCTATCTCCTCAGTCTACGGCCCTTCCACGGAAGCTGACAGAGATAATTTCTGGATGGATCTTAACACAGCAAAGAACAATTTCGATGGGCCTTGGTGTGTATGCGGGGATTTTAACATAACTAGATACGCCGAAGAAAAATCCCACGGCTCCAAAGTCTCTTTTTCAATGCGGAATTTCTCATCTTGGATCAACAACCAAGAGCTTATAGATCTTCCCCTCCTGGGATCAAAGTTTACCTGGACCAACGGCAAACTTAATCCGACACAATCCAGATTGGACAGATTTCTGCTATCCACCGAATGGACTTGAATCCTTCCCCCTGGTGTCCCAATCAGCCCTCCCGAGAACTACTTCCGATCACTGCCCTTTGCTGCTCTCCTCAGATAATCAAAGCTGGGGTCCAAAACCTTTCAAATTCGAAATCTCCTACCTGAAGATTCCAGGATTCCCTCAGCTCATCAAAGATTGGTGGGCTGACCTCTCAGTGGAAGGTTTTGCTAGATTCAGACTCGGTAGCAAGTTAAAGCTCCTAAAAGACAAAATCAAACAGTGGAGAGCTAATGTTCTAGTTTCCAGGGCCAAGGAGGTGGACTCGCTGCTATCTGGCCTACAGGAAATCGATCGTTCAGTGGAAGGAGGCCCTATGTCTATCAAGCAACTATCTATGAGAATCCAGTTAATTCAAGACAAATCAGCCAGAGCCTTAGAAGATGAAATTTCCTGGAAACAACGATCGAGAGCTAAGTAAATCAGAGAGGGGGACAAAAATACCAAGTATTTTCACAGCATAGCCAGTTCGCATTTCATATGCAACGGAATTAATAGCATGTTGGTGAATGGCGTCCGGACGGAAGATAGAGACCAAATAGAAGAAGAGGCAATTAAATACTTCAGCAACCTTCTCAAGTCGGACGAGTGGAAAAGGCCTGGCCTCGATTTCCTGAACTTCCAAAAGATTTCTTCTTCCAAAGCCAGAAATCTGGAGTCCCACTTCTCCCTAGAAGAAGTCAAGTCAGCAGTAGACGAGCTAGGAGGCGATAAAGCTCCTGGTCTAGATGGGTATCCTATCTATTTTTTCAATTCTTCTGGGAGATTCTTTGCAAATGATGCTATGGAGTTTTTCAATGAGTTCCATGCTAGGGGGCGTCTCTCTAAAGATCTAATAGCCTCCTTCATAGCATTAATCCCCAAATTCCCAGGAGCTTCTACCTTTAAAGATTTCGGACCGATCAGCCTGATCGGCAACCCTTACAAAATCCTTGCTAAAGTTATGGTCAACCGTCTGAAGCAGGTGGTGGGAAACGTCATCTCCGGTAACCAAAGTGCTTTTATTTCGGGCAGACAAATTATCGACAGCACGTTAATAGCCCACGAATGTCTCCACTCCAGTTACAAATCCGGATCAAAGGGCATCATATGCAAGACAGACTTGGAAAAGGCTTATGATCATGTAGACTGGGGTTTCCTCCAATACATGCTCTCTCATATGGGTTTTGGCAAAAAGTGGACAGGCTGGATCATGGAGTGTGTCGGTTCGGCTCATTTCTCTGTCCTTCTGAATGGCTCCCCCAAAGGTTTCTTCAAAAGCTCCAAAGGTCTCCATCAAGGGGACCCTTTATCCCCTTTCCTCTTCCTTATAGACGGGAAAGCCCTATCCAGAATGTTATCCAAGGGTCAGTCAGATGGTATCCTAAGCGATGTCAGAATTGAAGGCATGATTAGCCCAATTTCTCATATCCAATTCGCGGACGACACCCTGCTCTTTAGTGATGCAAATCAGGAGATGGTGGGTAATATACGCACAACAATCAAATGCTTCGAAGCTGTTTCAGGGCTAAGCGTCAATATGAACAAGACCAAGATTTTCGGGATTAACATGGACCAGGCAGAGATCAGCTCCTACGCGGCCCTATTCAAATGTCCCAGCGGCAGCCTTCCTTCTTTCTTCGTCGGCCTTCCTCTCTGCATCGGTAAGCCGCTTGTATCTTTCTGGAACAAGGTCATTAACAGATTTGATTTCTACCTTGCCAGATGGAAATACAGATACCTATCCTTTGGAGGCCGCATCACTCTCATCAAATCGGCCCTATCGAACCTTCTGCTCTATTTTATGTCTTTATTCAGATGTCCTACTTTAGTTCTGGATTCTTTAGAAAAACTCAGACGTGACTTTCTTTGGCACGGGAAAGAAGAAGAAAAAAATTCCATCTAGTGGACTGGAAGGAGGTCTGCAAACACAATCAGGCTGGAGGTGCAGGCATTAAATCTCTAAAGAATATGAACAAAGCTCTACTTGGTAAGTGGATATGGAGATTGGGAGCAGAAAAAGGATCTCTATGGAACAATGTCATAAAAAGCAAGTACGGCAGTTCTTCGGGCAGGTGGTGGACCTTAGAATCGACCTCTTACAGGGCCTTGGCCTTATGGAGAGGCATTCTTTCCATGAAAAGAGAGACTCTCAAAGATATCAGTTTTGTTATAGGCAACGGTGCTAACATCCGATTCTGGGAAGATAGATGGATAGGTGATCTCCCTCTCAAAGCTGAATTCCCAAACATATATCGCATAGTCCCAAATCGCGATATAACAGTTGCAATGTGTACGTCTATCTCTGATGGAACTCTGGAATGGAATTTAGTTTGCAGAAGAAATCTCCACGACTGGCGATAGAGGAGTTCACGGCTCTTCTTCTTAGAATTTCAAGCTGCAAGCCGGATCTCCTAGCTGAAGATAAGATTAACTGGAGGGCAGACAAATCAGGCATTTTCTCTGTAAAATCTCTCTACAAATCCTTAGACTTCATCCCCTCTCAAATGGCAGATATAATGACTAACCACATATGGCAGTATTCAGCCCCTCCTAATGTTATCTTTTTCAGTTGGTTGGTCGAAAACAACGAGACTCTCACGGTTGATAATCTAAAGAAGAGAGGGATGATTCTCCCTAAAGTTTGCCCCTGCTGCATGGCTGAAGAAGAATCGAATAACCACTTGTTCGTGCACTGCTCCCTCATTAATCAGATCTGGCCCCAAATTCTTTCAGCGTTTGGCATTTTCTGGTGCTTCCCGATCTCAACGGGATCTCTTTTAAAGAGTTGGCATGGTGTTCGTGTTGGTCCCCAAAGAACCCCTATTTGGAGAATCTCTCTCTTGGCTGTCTGGTGGACTATCTGGGAAGAGAGTATTGGCAGATGTTTCAGAGATGTCTCTAATTCTGAAGCGTCCCTAGTGCGTAGAGCTAAGCAATTTATTGTCGAATGGGCTGCTAGTGTAGACAAGCTTAAGGATTGTAATCTCCTCTTTCTTGGAGCCCAATCGGTCCGCTATCTCAGCGGCCCTGCTCCCCGCTGTTCTCTTTGTTTTCTGTTTTTTCTGTTTTTTTTCTTTTTCTCCTTTTATACAATCTTCGTGACCCTTCAAAAAAAAAAAAGAAATAGAAAGGAATAACTGAATATTTTACATGTATTCTTACCTATTTTAATGTAGAAATCGAATGCAACAAGCAGCGTTCAATTCCGTTGAGCGACAAAAAAAATATATTTTGATTTCTTTCTCTAGGCTTCCTATGGCCCGCAAGCTCCAAAAGTCCCCAAAATCTCTCAGAAGTTGTAAAAGATATGTTTTCCTAATGAGGGTGGTGCCTAAAAATGTTTTAAAACAGAAATCCCTAAAAAAATTGCATATATATATATATATAAAACTTCAACCAACCGTCGCTGATTTTGCGAGTGAAACATCGAATCATATGATTCACTTCAAAATGCAATTTGACAGTGTGATTCATATCATACGGTCATACGAATCATATGATTCGTATTGTGAATCGCACGATAATGACAACACTGTTCCCACATACTAGTCAGCTTGGCAAAATATTCACCAATTGATTTATCTAATTTTGAAAAAAGAAAATCCCCTCATACAATTGATATTCTCGGGAGATTATATTCAGAGTACATATTTTTCACAATATCACACACACCCTTTGCAGCATTCAAGAACACCAAGTTGGAACTAACTTGTGCTTATATGCTATTCCACAACCAGGATCTAATATGGGCATCATTACATATCCACTGGCTATATTTGAATCAAATTCCTCTGTCTTGGGTTCCATGAGAAAGTGATCCACCTCTCCGACTAAAAGAAACACCTCAACCGACTTAAACAAAGTAAATAATTTTTCCCATTTAGCTTCACGAAAGTTATTGATGCCTTAGACAAAGAACTAGGAATTCCTCCTATGATAAGGGATCAATAACCACACCTTTTGCATCCATAACCCATTTGAAATTGATTTACTTCAAGTTACCAAAAAAAAAAACAAACTATAAATCAGATTTACACACAACTACACTCCACACAATAACAAATATGAATTTTCAGCCCTTCATCATCTAGGATTCAACCCACTGTTAACTATCCATCTCAATACTATGTCACAGGTAGCATAGATCTACCAAAAAAACTGCCTTTCAACACAAACTAATGGAAGAAAACCATTTAAAACATCACCTTTATGAAAAAAAAAAAAAAAAACAGCAAGCCTTCTTTTGGTCCCGACTTCTACACTCCCTTTGCGACCGATTGCATTTACTTAATGAAGAGTGAAGAAACATTGTGTTTTCTGCAAGAAAACAATGAGAAATACTCTTTTCTTGAGGTCTAATCAGCAGGCTAGGGTTTTTGGGGCCTCTAAAACTTGATTTGGATATTAGGGTTTTAAACAAAAGAGATTTGAGATCCGAATAACCCATGGAATCTCTCTTATACCATGTAGACTCATGAAAAGGATAGAAATAAAGAGAATAAAAGAGAACTGAAGAAGAGAGAAGCCTTCACACATCCCCATCTCTTTTTATTTCATTAGGGCTCTCACTTATTGCTGAAATTACAAAATTATCCCCTTGCTTAACTTAAATAGAGACATATACACGAGCCTAAAACTCTACCTAAACATTCACATTGAAGCCCAACAGCACATAGAGCCCACACGTGGGACAATTTAACATTTAACAATTGGTAACACATGGAGAATTAATCGACTCTTGACTTACCTGATGAACTAAACAGTTAATAGATGGGTGCCTTCTCAGAAGATTGTGAATGATAGCAATGATAACCAAGGCTCCTGAAGGAGGAACTGACAGCGCCAATCTGCTCAACTTCTTAGCAAATGCAGCAGCTAAGTATGCTGGGAGAAGTGAAGATTTCAAACAGGAATCCAGAAGCTTCACAACAAAATGTAATTCTGTTAGCGGACATTCAAATGGAGGATCTTCATGATAAAGATCACTAAAATCCAAATTATTTGCTCCTTAGGAAAACACATAAAAATGCAGCATTTCCTGACATTGCTTAAGAAAGTTTAAAGTCTACCCTGTGCCAGCAAAAATATCGAGAAAACAATGTACTTCTTTTTATTAAGATAAAGGACAAAAGAAAAAGAATTTATGTATCACAAGTCCTATTGAAGATTTTCTTTTTTTCTTTTCTTTTTTTTCTTCTAATCAGTACTTTCCATTGATGAATATTAGTGATATATCAATTGGATTATTTAAAAGGGTTATCAAAAAATTCTCCAACTTCATAATGTGCATCAGACAGAATTTCAGTTGTAATTCAAATTCTTTGACCATTATAGAAGGTTCAACCATTCGTTAGAGACATGATGAAGAAAAGGACTACAATATCTCATGATGTACATAATTGCTTCACGCATGCATGTACGCGCACAAACACATCTCATTTGAACTCATGTTAATAAACATTCGACAAGGGACGCACATGCAAACACATATCATTGGAAATCATGTTAATAAACATTTGACTAGGGGCCTCTTCTGTTTTTTCTTTTTCTTTTGTTTTGTTTTTGGTTTTTTTAAAGCAAATAAAGTTAAATATATTAGATGAAGTGTTTAACCAGCCCAAAAACACTAATCTGACAACATAGACCATTCACACTATCTCTGTTGATGACATCCCTACCGAAGGACAAGAAAGTGCTACCCATTCAATCCCTTTGGTTTTGCCCTGCAGCACCTATAAAGAAATCTGCATATCCTTAAAGATCCTGATATTCCTCTCTTTCCAGATTTCCCAACAGATTGCTAGGGGCACAATGCTCCATATGATTCTGGCTTTCCCTTTGATGGGGCTTCTACTCCAAGGAAGGAATTGATCTTCCAGTGTCGAACACAGCAACCAAGCTGTCTTGAACTCTGCTACAAGTTCCATACAGCTGAGGACACCTGACAGTGGAGAAATAAATGGGGTAGCTTTCTTCCTCTCTTTTGCACATTACACATCTACTGGGGATTGCTACACTACATCACTGCAATTTTTCAACCGTTAAAATCTTCTGCCTGATGGCCAGCCATATGAAAGCTGTGACTCTTGGAGGCACCAATGCTTTCCGCAGAGGCATTTGAAGCTAACTTTTCGATCATTGGATCAGCAGTGAAGAAAGAACCTTGCTGTGAATTTCCCGAAGGGATCCCATTTCCAGGATCTAGCGTCTGCTACTGAAGGAGAGAGAAGAACCTCATTTAGCATGCTGAAAAGCCCTTGAAGATCTTCAATCTCTTCATCCTTCATGTGTCTTCTGAGTGTAACATTCCATGACAAGCTTTCCCAACTCCATTCAGCACAGTCCTTCAACAATATGTGTAGCACCAGACAACCAGAAGGGTCTTGGGAATCTAACAGCTAATAGACCATTACTGATCCACTCGTCCCAGAAAAGGAAAAATTCACCATAGTTACCGACAATCCTGACCCCTTCTCTTAAAACTTTCCCTCCTTGCATAGCCATGCCCCCCTTTCCAGCCATGTCTCTCCACATCTTGGAAACGGGACCCCCTTGAGTAACCGGTTCCCATCTGCAGCAATCTACTCCATATTTTTCTGCCAGAACCTTACACCAAAGAGCTTCTTTCTGCACCCCAAATCACCACAACCACTTACAGTGGAGACTTCTGTTCTCTCCCTAACTTTCAATATCCCCAGAACAGCTGCTTCTTTCACCTCTTGAACTTCCTTCCACTTGACTAAGTGGAACTTTCCTGACAAGCCCTCCAGGAACTATTTTTTGGAAGCTCCCTATCTTCTTTGAAACCCCTGCCAGAAACTTGAACAAAGATAGATAACAAACTGGAATGTTGGATAGGGTTGAATTCATGCGGGTTATCCGAACTCCTAGAGACAGGTAGCTTTGTTTCCAGGAGGCCGATCTTCTTTCAATAACCAGGTCCCATATGGATGTTGATGCCGCTTCTGTCAAGATCCAAATACATCATAGGAAAACCCTGAGTTTTACACCCAACCTTGTTGGCTAGGTATTTGATGCAGGTTATGTTCACTCCAATGCTTGCCATTGAGCTTTTGCTTAAGTTAATTTTGAGGCCTGACATCACTTCTATACCACTATTTCTTCAATGTGGCTTAAGAATGAAATCAGACTTCGAAGATTCCCAAGAGCTTTAGCTCTTTCGCCCAAGCTTTTAATTTTGGTTTGATGGTTTGAAGCTTTTTACACAATCTGAAACCAACCCATCCATAGACATTAAAATTTGACCACCCATTCCTTCACCAAGTTGAGAAACCCAGGGATCCAGAGCCACTTGTTTTCAAACTTAAATGGCCTCAAGCCCCAACATGGATCACCACAATCCAACAAGATCAGGTTGTGATCTGAAGTTGGCTTAGGAAGGATGGTCTGCTCGGACATAGGGAAGGACTTTACCCATTCCTCATCCATCAGGAAACGATCCAGTCTACACATGACAGGCTGATCTTGGTGGTTGGACTATGTGAAAAGTCCTCCCTCAAATGGAATATCAACCAGATCGTTGCAATCCACATTCTGAAGAAAAAAAGACTTCATACCATATAATGATCTGGCTGAACTTTCTGTTTTTTTTTGAAAGCAAAAGCTTAACACATTGAAATCTTCTCCCAGACGCCACAGTCTTTGTCATCGGCTCCCTATGACCTCCAGTTCACGCCATAGGCGCCTAATCTGCAAGGTCGTGTGTGTGTGTGTGTGTGCGCGCGTGTTTGACACCATTCTTTCCGCACCATTCTATGGATCAACTAGAACAACAGAAACAGTGAAATCACCAGTCCACTGGTCAACCTCCAGGAACTTTGCATTGTTCCGAACTGTGATTATAAGTTTATAACACAAGCTAACCCAGTGACCACCTTCACTGTCCAAACTGAAATCCTTGTTACCCCAGATTTGCTGAATTAAGGACTCATCCACTGATTGGCTCTTAGATTCCTGATTTTGGAGGAGATTGACATTTTTCATCCTGCGTAACCAAGAACATCACATGGCTCATCTTTTGTCTGGGTGGTCCAGACCCCTAATGTTCCAAGAAATGAACATGGATTACCTGCTTTGAACTCTACCCTTACCGATTTCCATTCCTTTCCTGGGAAGACTTCTTTGCACCACCTTTCCATCATAATTGATCAACGACCCAAAAGCTTCCAGCGTCTCTGTTTTAACTAGGAGCCTGTTTGGACAAAGCAACTGGATTTTCCACATAAAAGCAATGTTTTCAATATCGACGATATTGACCAATAAATCCCACAATATATCTTGTATCCCACCTGTGCAATACGAAACACACAAGTAGTGCCAATGAATTCCACTTGGTCAATCTAGTGAGCATTTTTTATTTTCAATCCTTTTTTTTTTTTTTGGTAAATCATGTTAAATTAGAGTGTTGAATGGTTACAAATCCATGATTCTTCATGTTTTGCATGAAATAATCATGGATTCAGAGCTTCGATTTCAAATTTTGGGGGATATGGACCAAGTGGGAAATTTTGGGAAAAATTGAAATTTTCCAATTTCTCGCTAATCAGATGCAATCTTTGTATCCAAACACAAAATCAAACATAAATGTAACCTGATCTAGTGATTCTTGGTAATTAGGGGATTTCTCATATAAAAAAATATATTTTTAAATTAAAAATTAATAAAAATGTTCAAAAATATTTTTTCCCGAAATTCTACTTCGATCAGTGATCAATTGGCCCCTACTTCAGAGTATTCACGAGTGTTTGACGAAATCATCATCACATACAATTTAATTTGGGATTTGGGGGAAGATGGGCCAATTTGAGCAAAATTGGAAAAAATTCAAAAAATTTTCAAATTTTCTCAAATCGGAGGGGATGAATACCAGCGTTATGTTACAAAGTATTTTCACTGATATCATTTTAATATGACCTGGGTATGGTATTATTGGTTTGTGGAGCAGCAGTACTATGCCCAATCCTATCGAGATAGACACGATGATTTTGAGCCACCACCACAGCTCTGTGTAAGTCTGAATTTGTGGTATATCTTTAGTTTGCCACTTCTTTTTCTTTTGAATGTATTGCTTGTGTTTCTATACATGTCTTCTAACATTTATACATTCTATGAATATACTTGCATCAGTTCAGTCAGACAACACATAGATTAGGACCCCATAAAAATAAAACCTATTAGGTGCACTTGTTTTTTGTGATGGATTGATTTCTACGTATGTATCAATGTCCTTTTTAACAATCCATGACGTTTCACTAAAAAATTCGACCAATTTCCCAATGATTCTCAACAACAGCGATACATTACGCAATACAACCGATATATCCCATGCGATAACCAATATGTATCCATTTCCCAAGGGTACGACACATTACACGATAATGATACGGAAGAAATTGCATAAAAAGGATATGAAAATGGTTGAATTGGTTTATCCGAAACATCCTAGCCAAAAGCTGCCATGAGATTAATAAAGCCCTACTTTCAAATTGGTTCTGGTTCCTGACCAAATTAAACAGATATGCTATCTATCTGTTTTTATCAAAGCAGTCTCCAATCCAAACAGGCCCTAAATGTACAATCAGTTTATGTTATTTTATGAATAGTACAAGCCATTTATCTTATATAGCTAGTCTAATAGGAATTTAAAAACATTCGAGAACCAGCCAATTCAGCTCATGACTTGCTAGATTCAACTCAGTTCACAGGTGATGGGAACCCAGTTTCCAACAAAATTGCTGATACCTAAGAACTAACAAACGTTCTGGAATCCAGTCTGGTTTCATCAAATGTCAGATGGACCGATTCTCACATTTAATTCCAACTTGCAAAAGAGAGAAACATCCCTGTAAAACAATCAGAAAATAGTTGTCTTAATTGGACCACCTTAAAACAACATTACCTGAAAAAATCTTGCCCGATGTTTTGCCATAAAAACAGCAGGAACGAGTAATGCATAAAGCTTTTCATAAAAATTAGGGTATTCTAGCCCATGTTGTGTCATGAGAATGAAAAGACTGCTAAGAGCCATGACGCTGGTAACACCTCCAATGTCATATGATCTTGTTAAAAAATCGCTGCAAATTTTCAGATGACAGAGTCAGTTTCACCTTAAGTTTTGAAAGGAGAATTGAGATTACATAAACTAGAAATACAGGATTCAAGAAATGTTTTCACCATAATATGGCTGGATTTGCCATGTAAGGAATAACCATCTGATGGAGAGAAACCAGAACCTGAACAATATAACCAGAGAAAAAGGTGAGATAAGCACCTAGAATAGCATCTACGTGTTCCTCACAAACAAACAAAGAAATGCAAGATTAAGCCTTCAAATAAACATGGAAATTTTGTCAACCAACTATAAAACGCAAAACTGTGGTTCTCCATCTTTTGTACCCATGAGAATATATGTGCATTACCAACTCACTATCAACAAAAAAGGATGGATGGTAAAGTTTACCAAGCATGCATGAGAAATAGAAGTGACAAACAGAAGTAACAATGAACCCAAAGGACCACTGTTTGGGTTGTCATATCGATCATGGTATTAAAAAAACAATTACATTACAGCTGTAAAAGCCATTACGTAAAGGACAAGGTCGCCCAAGTTATGCGATTCAGATGGTACAATTTCCATCTTCATTTTGTTGTACTTATATGTAGTGCATGTGCGCTTGGTAAGCACTTCTTTGTAGCCAAGCTTCGACCGCGACTGCTCGTTGCTTTTGGCCACCTTATTCCGTCACCCGAGATCCAAGTCAGCTAATCCACCAAATCAAGCATGACTTGTGTTTGAAGCTTAAATAAAGTTATTATATAACAGGCTATAATTGTGTCATCAAATCATCATTACTCATATTAGACTATAAACTTATTAGATATTTAGAAGCCTAAACATAGGAGTAATACTCTTTTAGAGTCAGTATCAGGTTAATAGTATCAAGCAACCCAGGACAGCATTCTTACTAAAGAAAGGCCTGTTACACGATCAAATACAAGTTCAAAGCCAGACAAGAATACATATTTAGGATGCTCATGTTTTTCTCAAATTTTCAGACTTTTACATTGTTTCCTTTTAAAAAAGATTCAAACATGATGGTGCCATAACGGCTGCTACAGAGGTCATAAAGGTTGTTACTTCCTGTATTGTAACAATCACACCGCCAGCCGTTACTATTACTGAATACCCTGTCATCAACACCAACATCGTTGCCATCATATTGGTGTCCCAGCCGTTTGGGGTTAGTTGTTCTCATGATTGGTGGGAAAATTTTTATGACTGGATGTCCACTTCATAACCCAAAGGACAGCATGAACCAGTCAACAACAACCCAGTCTAACACTCCAATATCAGTAAAATTTGTCTTCACCTACCCATGTACTTCAAAACTCATGTTCCACCCCCTGATCCCAGTCCATGCACATTCCAGGTAAGTTAACATTGTTCGTTTTAAGGCTTCAAAGAACCAGCAGCCCCCACAATATATATATATATATATATATATATATATAAATTATATATCAATATAATATATATATATATATATATATATATATATATATATATATATATATATATATATATATCATTTTGGGGTCACCAATAATTGCAATATCAATAATATTGGTCGATATTATCGATATCACACATCATCGATACAATAGTGGGCTTTAATTGGAAAACTTCCTAGTATCCGTCGATATATCACAATGTATCATTACATATCACAAGGTATCGTTATGCAACGTAACTTATTGACAATACCTTAAGTGTGCCAGCCCCCTTTCCGAAAATACTGGGGAAATTGCCAAAAAACCCTAAAAAATATGTTTTTTTTTTCTTTTTAAAAAAATTGATTTAATTACATTCCATTCCTAAGGAAATTTCAACCACTCATTTTCAATTGTTTGGAAAGGAGATTTGGTGGCAGAAATCGAGATCAGAGCCTAATATTTTGTATTTATGACTGCATACCGATCTTAACATCAGCCGCACTTGTTTATTTATTTTCAAATTTTAATTTTGTCAATTATAAAAACTAATTAAAAATATTTTTTAAATAAATGCACCATATATTGTAGGGCATATTTAGTGTTACTATTTAATACATTGAATGTGCTAATAAGTGATAGGAATTATTGAAGTATTACCGATATCTTTATTTATTATTTTATATGCTTTTCCATTGCATCGCTAATGCTAGAGCCCAAAGCAACAAGATCAATAGATTCTTCGTTAATGTAGACACCCCACCCAAAATGAGAACAAACCACTCTTTGGCCTATAGCCAGGCTTTGATAAAAACCTCTCCAAGAAAGTTGAGACTCATAGAAAGACCATACGATTTAGGCATAATACTTTTTCAGCAAGTACTGAGAACAACGGATGGACCAAATCGACAAATCAAAGGCTCGACCAATCCGATATTGATCAAACCGTTAGGACCTTTAGGAGACTCAAAATGTGAACCACTTTCACTAAACCATCTCCGGCCAACCAAGAAGGCCTTACAAATCCAGATGAATTGCATGGAAATGGTCCTTGACACAACCCAGAAATGATTAACGGATCGGATTGGCGGACCCGCAACTCGATATTGGTCGATCATCTAGCATACCCGAAAAACTCAGCTGCGCACAACTTCGATCAAGCCACATTTGCCAAACTCCAAAGGTAGAAAAATCCATGTGAGTTAAGTCAAAAGGATCCCCAGCACCTCCCGGAGACAACTACCGAATCCAATTGTCCAATGCCAGAACCAGTGAAGAGCAAATTGAAGTTGTTCACCCTGTTTCACAAAACCCTTAAAACCCTTTGTACGTAGCAGCTGACATGCAAAAAAGGACAAAACTGACTAGAGGCCCTCAAGGGTCGCATGTCCAACAGAGCTACCTTTTTGCTATAGCTCTCTATACTTTAGCTACCAGAGTTGATAGGGAAAAAAAATAAGGTAAGCCTATAGCCTACACGGCCGCCTGTCCAATATGTTGCCTTTCAACCATAAGCCCTCTTTATATGACCACCAGAGCCGACAGCAGGAAAAAGCAAGCACATAACACACAGGCAGCCCTTTGATTGTTGCCTGTCTAGGTCTATTTAAACCGCACCGCAGTGAGCACCCAAGGCAATTAACAATAAGTTGGCAGAGGCTACAAAGGGATGTAGAAAGAAAGCATACGAGGGAGTTTTGGATTTCTGGTGTTGCAGGCTGCGTGGGTAACACCAATCCGAGGTTTTGAAGTGTTCGGGGGTTCCCAACTACATTAGAACTCTACCCAACTCAAGAGACGATTTCAAATTACAAAATTCGTTGAAGTCAAGAGTAAGATTGGAATCGGGGATATCAAACTATCCATTTTTCATAAAGAAAAAAAAAAAAAAGGTGTCTGGTCTCCCCTTTTTCCTCCCACATCTCAATTCAATCTGCATTCCATTCCACACATCCAAAGAACATTAGCAACACACTTACTTTTTTTAATTTCTGCAATCCTTCCCCCATCTACATTCTCTTTTTTTTTTATTTGCCTACCCGGGGCTTCAAACCCTGTGTAGTAAGGCTAGACGTAATATTGCTAAAGTTCTGCTAAAATTCTCTAAGAACTGTAAAGAAGAGACTACACATGGTGCGGGCAGAAAAGGGTGTCTAACCTCTTCCTTTTCTATAACCGAGGCCCATACTCAAAATCTATGGTCACAGATCAACCACAGGAGCCACTTAAGTTGGGGAATCCAAACCTTAAGCAATTCTACGATTTCTAGCTAGTCTTAGATTCTAAGCTCCACTAAGCCGGCAGCGGCGACTCCAAATTACATGCTTATTCACATCTGCGTCAACACCACACCAATCGCACCAACACATGCTAGAAAAAGCCAAGTGGGCCCCACGGCATCACAGCACATTCATAATTAATTATTCTAAGGCTGAGGACAAACAAAAGGCTTATAATCACATTGTTTACTTCTACTACAACATGCTTTCCTCCAAAGGTTGGATTTGGCCAAACCTAGACAATCTTGCCTTTCCCCAAATCTCAGCCGAGGAAGCCACTACCCTCAAATCCTCTTTCACCAAGACAAAGATCAAGGAGGCAGTGTTCTCTCTCAACAGATAAAGCCCCAAGTCCAGATGGGTTTCCTCTTGCCTTCTTCCAAGTCTTCGAGGAAATCATTAAATCTGAAATTACTCTCAAATTACTAGCTTTATCACTAACATTTTCTCTCATTGCCAGTTCCTTGTGCTATGGGTGCCTCCATCATTCTCATCCCAAAAAATAGATGGTGCGGCCCACCTCAAGAATTCCAAGCCCATTAGTCTATTAAGTGGTCCTTACAAGATTCTAGCCAAAGTTATGACCTCTAGGCTTCGGCCGGCTCTTGTAAGAGTGGTTTCTAAAGCCCAAGGTGCCTTTGTGGCTAACCAGCAAATCCTTGACTGTTCTCTCATCGCCCACGAAAGTAGACACGAAGCACCGTGAGGGTAGAAGTGTTGTTTGTAAACTTGACATCGAAAACACCTTTGACCAAATTGACTAGGATTACTTGGATTGCATAATGGGGCTCCTTGTCTTCAGGATGAAATGGTGCAGGTAGATTAGGACTTGCATCTCCTCTGCTAAATTCTCTATTCTAGTTAATGGATCCCCCAAAGGCTTTTTCTGCTCCACCCGAGGCCTCGGGGAGGGCAATCCACTTTTTGCCTGTTATTGTTCTTGAAGGTCTCAACAAAATAATTGGTAAAGGTGAGTCAACCAGCCTCTTCAATGGGTTTGACATTTTGCACTTGGGACCTTCTGTCTCTCATATCCAGTTTGCTAACGATAATCTCCTTTTCAATGATGCTTCTAACGTGGCGGTTAAGAACCTTAGGAAAACCATTTGGTGCTTCAAGGCCATTTCTGCCTTGAAGATTAATTTATCCAAGAGTGAAATGTTGGGCATCAATCTCACTACTGCTCTTTCCCATTTGGCAGAGGTCTTCGGATGTAAGGCCGGCTCCTTCCCTTTCTATCTAGGGCTACCCCATTTCATTGATAAGTCAGCCAATCATCTATGGGATGTGGTCATTAAACGGGTTGAGTAGAAGCTATGGACTTGGAATATGCGATATTTGTCCCTTGGGGGTCATCTCACCCTTATCAAAGCAGCTCTCTCTAACCTCCCCTCTAATTTTCTCTCCCTCTATCGATGTCCCAAATCGATTTTATGCAAGCTTTAAAAACTTTGAAGGGATTTCTTATAGAAAGGGTACTATAACGGTCATAAGTTTAATCTTCTCAGTTGTTATGAGGTATATGAGTATGTAATAATGTTTTTTGACATCCCCTAAAGTTTCATTGAAAAATTCGACCAATTTCCCAATGTTTTCCCAAAACAACAATACATCACATGACACATTCAATATTTCACATGTGATACCAATGTGTTCCTATATACCAAGGGTGCAATACATCCGTCGATACTGATATGTACCTATATACCAAGGGTGAGATACATCTGTCGATACCGATACTAAAAACATTAGTTCTAACCAAATGGACCACATAGTAGCTCCATGGTCGTAGTCCCATAGGAGAAGGCAATAGAAGCCCAAGCTACCTGAATAGAAGTCTATGAGATCGAGCACATGCTCAGGAAACACCCCAAAAGATATACTTGGAGATCACTACTGATAAAACCTCCCAAGAAGTTTACGGTGAATTGGGAGATGTTTTTTTGTATCTTCCCCTGCACAACATAGTGAGCATTTGCTTGGCAATGGCATCCCTCTTCTCTTAAGATAATCCACCATAAGGATCTTGTTAAGACAGGTTATCCATGTGACGCAGGGGAGGACGTAAGGTCAAGCACCGTCTTCCTCCAGAGGATAACTATTCCGAATCCATGGAACTTCTCTGGACTCCTCACAGAGACTTCTTGAATCCACGAGGAAAGAAAGCAGAAAATAGAAATAAATTCTAATAAATTCGAAATTGATTAATGAATAAATAAAAACGAGTTCACAACCCTTTAAATAGGGGTACCAAGCAATGGGAAAGAAATCAGAATCAAACTACAACTAAAACTCCTAGAATTCGCGACTTACTATAAATAGTAAACTTACTATTTATAGACGGTCGTGATGTCTACTAGTGCGCAAGGTTTTCGGCCAAAAATAGTAAGTGTCCTATTTGGCTTCACCAAACCGTTCTCCTAATTATTCTAAGCTCTTTTCACGTTGGGCACAACTCCTAAAGCCCGACGGATGAAGAGTTATAATCAAACTAAAACTTACTATTTATAGTAAAAACGAAAATAAAATAGGGAAACGACCGTCGATCCAGGGGTTTTTTGCAATTCCGGGTTGCGCAACCCGGCATAGTTGGGTTGGTTGGCTAAAGTAGCTCGTTCTACCCCAAAATCATATCGAGATACGCCCGATCTAAGGTCCAACGGTCCGGATCACTTCTGTCGTCGACCGGGCCTTTTCTGATCCATGTTGGCCATGAAACTGTCCGCGACCCGCTCTACATCACCATGTAAATTCCCTAACCAGTGGGACAGCAGTTGACCAAACCCTTTGAGATGCC
This sequence comes from Magnolia sinica, assembly GCF_029962835.1. Classification (NCBI taxonomy): domain Eukaryota; kingdom Viridiplantae; phylum Streptophyta; class Magnoliopsida; order Magnoliales; family Magnoliaceae; genus Magnolia; species Magnolia sinica. The sequence goes on along the minus strand of NC_080576.1, from coordinate 88,641,182 downwards.
AAAGGGTTGTCAGAGTCACTGTCTAAAAGCACTTGAAAAAGGAAACTTATTGAAAAGATTTGCTCAATTTCACATCCCAAATTCTATGAAGCTGCCTAGGAATAAATACGTTCTTTAGAAGATCCAGCAAAAGAACCAGACTGGAGATTTCCTCTTACCTAAGGTCTCACTAGAACAATGGACACCAAAAGATTCCTACTTGGGCAATAAAAAATCATTTTGCCATGGCCCTTATTGACTGGTACATAGAGGGTCTCAAATCCCTAGCACTACGAAACACCGAGTGTCTTCTAGATTCACACTAACATGTTAATCAATATAAATCATAGATGACTGGAGTAGAACTCTTGTGCCCATGAAATAGATCTCCAAACAGCAGAGCCAATAATGAGAGATGCAGTTTTAACATCCCACCTATTATTGACTTCCTCATACTTCGCTACAAGCACATCCTTGTCATCCCATGGAAAGCACTTTCAAATCTGCAACCTTCACCAAACATCAAAGAATAGATACCAGTACATCAACAACGAAGCAATAGTGGACTCAACGGGGTGATTATCCCGCCTGACAAGAGCTTACCTTTCCAGGATGTCGACCTCTGCTTATATTTTTCAATCACTCCATCCCATAGTCCCACACTAGGCCAGCCTTTGAAGAGAGGAATAGCCAAGTGATTCAACAAAAAAGTAGATACCCCGCATTTAATCTCCCTAGCTATCACTAACAAAGAAATATGATCAAGATTAACTCTTGCCATGCTACTTTAGAGAGGTGCACTTTCAAACCATAGACCATTTCGAAGCACGGTAAGATATCCCTCATATTTCAACAGCTTGACCAAAAAATCCCCAAACAACATAGTGTTATCCATATATTGAACCAGAGTGACCTTGATAGTTCAGTTCCAACATGCATTCCCCTTATTAGATCATTCGAAGTTGCCTTTTGAAAATGCCTCTACAACAATTCACCATCTATGGAGAAGAGTGAGGGGGGTGACGGAATTGCCCTATCAGATACCACGCCCACCCTTGCAGCAGCGCTTTGAAGACCTGCTTATAAGAATGGAAAACCACAACAATCATATACAAGCTTTGATCCAGTTGTGAAATTTCCATCCAAACATCATTTGACCAAGCAAATTAAGAACTTCCAATAAGCATGATCACACACTTTTGAGAAGCCCACCTTGAAGACAAAACCTTTAAAGCTTTCCTTTTGTACTTACCCACGAGTTCATCAGCGTAAAGGGCCCATCCAAGACCAATTTCCTGGAAATAAAGCACTTTAGGAAACAAAGACGACACTTTTTATCACCTTACTCAACCCCGCAAAGATAATCTTGCATACATTATCAATGAGACTAATCGTCCTATGATCAGAAATGTACCCGTAAATATGCAATTATGGAGAAAGTTGAAAGGAAGATCTCCGCCTGAAAAAGTAAAATCTTTTTTCGTGTGGTCCACGGTTGCATAGATCTTGTTAAGGCTGCCATATCCAAAATGACATCTATTATGTCCCAATTTCCATTGTTGAGCTAGCATTATCAATTAGATCAATAAACTTCAGAGAGACTTCCTATAGCAAGGTAGCGAAGGAAAAAAAATCATATAATGGGGTAGGAGGTATGTCAACCTCAATCTCACGGAGGCATGGGTATTAAAAAATTTAAAATAATAATAATAATAATAACAACTAAATAGAATTATACCCTACTCAGAAAATGGTTAGGGTAATTCAGAACTGAAGGAAATAACCTTTGCAAGAAGCTTACAATTAGTAAATACGAGACTCAAGTGGGAGGTGGGAGGTTGGGATACATCCCAATCCTCGTTGTATAGATCTTTCATAATTTGAAAGGCAATGTTGGAATAGCTTGGAAAATTTATGGATGATGTGGCCCTAGAGGTGGGTAATGGGGATAGACTTTTGTTTCGTGAAGATGCCCGGTGTGATATCTCCCCTTTCTACCATCAATTTTCAAAAATTTACAGCATTTGCCTGGATTTTATATATATATCGTCGATTTCTCAATGCTTTAGCTTAGGGAGGAGTGGGTATGCTTGGTCTCCTTGGAGTAGAGATTCCTTGGGGTGGCCCCTCGTCATCCTTCCCAAGTTCCCCTCTTTTGTTTCATTTTATGGCTTCAATAAAAATTTACAATTGCCTTTCAAAAAAGGCGCTGCTCAGGGACTTTTTTTTGGAACAATTCTCAAAGACATAATTGTCACGTTTCTGCATGAAAATGGCCATCATCTACAAAGTTCTATTTCTGAAGTAACAAATCTTCAGCATCATTATCTTGTTCATACGAGGGCCCTCAATGACAGGAGAGAAGCAAAATGTTTCTGTCTTTCAAGTTCAAAATATAAACCCAAATTCAAAGCTTTCAAAAGGGAAACGATAAACCCATTAATCACTAATGCATGGTATATAGCAATGGCATATAAGTGCAAAAAGAACATGTGCACCAAAGCTGGAAAAGAACCACGAAATAATGAAGAATAATGGTTTATCTGTCATTGAAGGATACCTCCTTGTACACATCAAGCGGGAGAGGTAATCTAAGAAAGGATATCCACGCTTTAGTAAATTTTAACTTCATCTTTTTGGTGACATAAGATGTAGGCAAAACCTGGATAATATGAGAAAAGAATGCACTCAATAGATGTATACAATTGCCATTTCATAATACAGTAACCAATATTTTATCAAGCCACAAGAAAAAATATATATATTATGAAATCAACAAAACATTGAATCCACACCCTAGAGCGTCATAAGGCATCCTCAAATACAGGGGGGAAGCCCAATAATTTAAATGTTTTTTTTTTTTTTCCCTTTTTCACAAATGCTGCCGGTCTATGATATTGATACAGATGTGTGGTAATACAAGGACAGAATCAAGATGAGGTAATCGGAACCAACCTAAGAATTGCCCAACAGGAAACAAAATGATGGAGAGCATATTGAGGAGTTTCAGCCAATGCCATATTAAAATTGGAGAGAAAGGATGAGAGAAGACATAAAAGCACTCAGATCAAGGTGCTGAGGGAGAGAATAATTGGTGTAACATGATTCATACAGCAGGGTGCAAGACCAAGTAGCTAGGAAAAAGCTACAAAGTGATAACAGATGTTGTCCACTTAAATGGTTGAAGCCCTTAATGGGATGGATGCCTATGCCACATTTGTATAGTTGTAGTCTAGCAGACAAGGTATTCAAAAATGGTTATACAGCGGTAACGGTGCCTCCAATTACATGATAGGAGGCTATAATGCGAATGAAATGTCGCACTGTACAGGTCCGTTACAGGCGGCGTAACAGTTATGCATACATCGGCTTTATAACTGGGCTGTTTTCACCTTTTTCCTCCAAATTTCATAATTTTTGCCACAGAAGTGTTTCTAACCTATTTTCAACTAGCATTGTGCAATCATTCGAGATTAAAACACAGCATCTAGCTGTTCTGGAAGAATTGAAGATGGGCCGAATTTGGGGGAAATAATTTTTTTAAGATAAAAATTCTCCTTTTCTTTTTTCTGTTTTGTTCTTTCTCGCTGCAAATGTTTAGATTCAGCATTATATCACCAAATCAACCAAATCTTGCTCGATTTGTCCATGTTTTTCTAATTTTCCTTTTTTTATATTTTCACTGTTTTTTTACATGTTTTTGAACAATATTTGAATTTTTTTTTTTCAGAGTATATATCATTGCAGTACATGTATGGAGTTTAGATCTACAGATGCATGCACTAACTCAGAGCTTTTAATCTGAATTTCTATTTTTAGTTTTTTGTATAAAAAAAAAAATCTGCTACTTTTTAATGAATAGTACCAGATTTATTTATTTATTTTATTCAAATTTCTAGGAGGGAATAATATCAAATAATTAGGGATATGCATTAGCGGGATAAATCCCACGGATTGCATAAATTTCAACACGTCTTAAAGGCATTCAGGTGATACAACAAATCAGCGATAATATTCATATGAATTTCAATTCTTTTTTTTTTCCTTCAAATTTCTTGGGAGGAATGATGTCAAATGCTTGGTGATATGCATTAATGGGATGAATCCCATGGATTGCATGAATTTGAGCTTGTTCTGAGGGCATTCGAGTAATCCACTAAATGCATTCCATTCATCCGAATTTATTTATTTTTTTTTTTCAAATTTCTCAAGGCGAATGATGCCAAATGCTTAGAGAGATATGCACTAGTGGATGTCAAATGCTTAGGGCTAAGCATTAGTGGGATGAGTTCCATAGATTGCATGAATGTCAAGCTGATTTGAGGGCATCCGAGTGGTCTATCATTGGCCCAACACTATTCATCAGAATGTAGATTTAAATTTTTAGTCTGTATTTATTTAAAATAATATTGTTTTTAACATTATATGTTTATATTTTGGTAGGAGCATGGTGCTTTTGAACCAGGTCAGGGTTGACAACTTGACGACTTGGACTTGGACGGGGGAAAGACTTTGATTTGTGACTTGTGTTATGAGTAGGAAAAAAGGCAGCCCAACCAAGAAATGAGAACATTGGATGGCAACATTGTGTGAGAGTGTGTGTGAACAGACAATGCCATAAAATACAGCTATCATGGCAGATTAGTAACTAAAGGAATTACACTTGTGAAACAGCAATTGGCACATCAAAAGGGGCAAGTAGCGTGATGCCCTAGGCATGCCAAGAGAAATAATGAAGATGATGCAGCAAAATTTGGAAGAGATTAAGTGGAAAAAACTACCACACAGAAGAAGCATAATGCTAATTCAAGGGCATTTTCACACCGGGCTCAAGAGGGGTGGCATGTGGGATGCAAGGGCACACTCGAGGTGGGCGGCCCGCGAAATCCATGGATTTGAGGCCTGTGTGAGGCAGGTGGCTCGTGTGAGGCGGAACCCATAGATTTGGGGCCCACGATAAGGGCTTGACCGAGGATCTAATCCATGGATTTAGGACCTGAGCTATGAGATAAATGGATTAATTCGCTATGTTCTATCAGTTCGAGCTTTTAACGTAAGTGGTTAATTGTCCTGCATCAAATTGGTATTAGAGCGGGAGGTCTCGTGTTTAAGACTCCTCACCGGGGGTGATTAATGCCGGAGCATTTTCACACCGAGCTCGAGTGGGTTGGCCTGTAGGATGCAAGGGTACACTTCGGGTGGGCGGCCCGTGGAACCCATGGATTTAGGGCCCACGAGAAGGGTTCGGCCGAGGACCTAACCCATGGATTTGGGGCTTGGGCAATAAGATAAAGGAATTAATTCACTATGATCTATCAATTCGAGCTTTTAGAGCAAGCGGTTAATTGTCCTGCATCAAATCCTCTCGACGAAACCTAAGTAGAAGTTTTTGGTCCCGATTATAGGGGTGTGGGTGATGATAATAATGTTAAGTCTAATGCAAATTCTAATAGGGAAGTGAAAATCACGAAAAGAGAGCCGACGCACCATTCATGAAGATGAAGACCATCGGCACATGTTTGGAAGGAGGGGGGGTCAATTCGTGACATAGGGGGGCAACAAGAGTGGGAGTGGAACTAAAAGTGTTAGTAGGGAAAGGGTGGGAGTGGGAGTCAGGGTATGTTCAGCAGTTTATAATGTAACTTTAGCCAACAAAAGATTTCACATGCTCCTTCGGTCGTTGATCATGTCATGTGGATATGGTGGAGCTAGGGAGGTCTTCATATGATCCCATTTTATTTATGAAAGAGGCGACAAAGCAAAGGATATTGAAACAAATATCAAGGAAAACTGCAGTTAAGAAGCTTCATAAGATAGCAACCAAGCTATTCATACAATGCAATATAGTTGCAAATGTTGCAAACTCCCCCTATTAACAAGTGGTAATAGAAGTAACAACAGAAGCAAGGGAAAGAGTTTGTGCACCCACGGCTCATAAGATTAGGGAGAAATGGACAGAATTACAGAGATGTAAGGGCATATGTAGCCACATTTAAATCATTATGACAAAGTAAATGATGCGTTATTATGTGTGATGGTTGGACTAGCCCAACCATATGAAACATAATAAACTTTATGGTCCACTGCCACTTGGAAACAGTGTTCCAAAAAGCCATTAATGCATCCGAGGTAATGAAAGATGGAGAGGAAAGTGTCATGCAAATTGTTGTCAACGATAAAGCATCATATAAAGTAGCTGGAAAATTGTTGATGGAGAAGCAAAAACATTTGTTCTCATCGCCATGTGTTGCACACTGTGTTGACTTATACTATAAGATATTGAAAAGAATAAAAATGTTGCAAAATTGATTGAAAATGTAAGGCAAGTCACAACCTAGATTTTACAATCATAACTAAGTAGTTGCCACGAAAGTTCACAAAAGAGAGAGTTACTTAGGCTTGAAGCAACTCGATTTGCCACAACTTTTATCACCCTTGAGAGTTGCTTTGAGCACGAGGAAAGTCGAGTGAGGCGTTTGCTTTCCGGAGGTGGCTCAACACAAACCATGGGCAAAAGACATCAGGGATACCAGTTGAGGTTGTGCAGACCATGAAAGATAACAACTATTAGAATAAAGTCTAAAACACCATCAAGGTAATGGAACCATTGATGAAAGTCCTTCATATTGTAGAATTTGATGAGATAACTACCGTGGGTTTCCTTTATGAAGCCACGGACAATGCAAAGTTTGATATTTGTCGTGATTGTGAGAACTATAAAGATTACTAGAAGATCGATAAACATCGCACAAATCAGCTTCACCACGAGTCCACGACATTCATGCAATAAGTAATAATATAGAAGCTAAGCACAATATCTATTACTCTTATTCTAGAAATATCTCATGCATAATCATTATGCTTATTACTAAGTTATTTTTACTATGTAATTATTAAAGTCCTTTGTTGTTTTCATTATTGTAATGTAGGTTATTATTTAAATCTGAAATACCAATATGTCACATCATTTATTGAGGATGAAGAGGTTCATGTTGAGCTGAAATTTTGACAAAGATAACGGAGCCTAACTTAGATATACAAATAAGACCGTTAAATGAAGTAGATTCAAGTCTTTAATTATTGGTCATTACGTATTCATTGCGTAAATATTTCGTTATTTCTATACTTCGAACAATATAAATGTTTTGGCATCTTATCCATAATTAGAAATATATGATTTTACCAAGGCAACTTCTCAAATCCACCTACATAAAGGACAATTTTTTAGACACCTTCAAGTAAGAAATTGATGTTTTATTATTATTAAATAGTCGTAGAAATTGTTTTATTAGGGATGTAGAGTGGTGCATTTGATAGTATTGCAATTGCATGCATAACATAATGGTTTTTTTTCTTTGTTTCCTATACAACTGGTTAGCGGCTTAATTTTATAGAGAAGTGTAGATGTTGTCAAAACAATAGCGGTAAAAGTTTTGAGCCAGAAAACTTCTTCCTCTAGCCGTGAGAGTAACTAGAGTTGTTTTAAGCTTAATCCATTCGTAGCAAAGGAATAGTTTGCAAACCAAGACATTGGACCAACTTGTCTAGATGCACTACAACATGAAATTAAGATTACGAAATGTGTAGCATGTGGTGAACTTGATTGAAGAATGTGACTTCTGTCCAATAATCTTAAACAATATCAACTACGAAGATGACCCACATCTACTTTAGTTGGAACAAAAGGGAAAAACAAGTAATAAAGGGCAGTGAGAAAGTCGAGGTACACAACCCAGCATTATGCACAAGCCGGCAAGAAAGTCGTGTAACTATTTTGAAGAAAGTTACAGAAGGTTTGAGCAAAGAATAGAGTGGCAGCGAAACCAAGACAAATAATGATGATGACGATATTAATGATGATGCACCTAGTCATGCTTCTAGTCGGCACAAGGGGATACAATCGTCCACAAAGTTCGAGATCAATGAGCATCAACAGAGCAGAGGACTTGTGAGTTTAGTGATTAATTATACCACTATCCGAGAAGGTTGGCATCAGTGGCACCAGAGGAGATGAGGCACAAGTAGGATATCATAAGCAAGGTGTTCCATATTGGTAACAATGACCATAACAATCACCACCATTACCGATACGAAGTATTAGCGTAACAGCCAATACGGGGGGCATAATAGCCGATACACCTCCATATCGGTTGAATTTTTATTTTTATTTTCTTGCTCGAAAAATTCTCTCTCTCTCTCTCTCTCTCTCTCTCTCTCTCTCTCTCTCTCTCTCTCTATATATATATCCAGAACATCCAGAAAAAATGTAAATATTCCAATATGCATTCATTTTTCTATTTTAAACATGTTCATGTTAGTGTAACGGCCCACTCTTCAATAAAAATGTTGTATCAAGCTATCTGATGAACTTACGAACCTGACAACCTAGGATCGATTGCAAAACTTCTACATTTAATTTATTAACTATATAATATCAATGATAAATTTATTAGAATAAATATAATATTAAAACATCTCACATTTGCAGGTTTTACTATTATTTATAGTATTTGTGTATCACATACTTTGCAACTCACGTATATTTCATTTCAACATATAGAATCTAGAGACTTTTGTTTCCTGTTATGTAATTCATATGTCTACACAATTTGACTTTATTTCCCTCAATAGATTTCTTCCAATAGATCTCCCAAAAAAAAAAAAAAAAAATCAAATTAAATTAAATTAAGGTGAATAGTGCTATCAATTTGGGGCTAATTTGTCGAACCACTCAATGCTCCAAATCAACCTCAAATTCATGTAATTAATTGACACTTACCCCACTAATGGTTTGGTGGACATTGGACAATGAAGATTGAAAAATATCAAATGGTCCTATTAGAAAAGATTAAAAAAAAAAAAAAACAAGTATCTACAAACGGTTAGCAACAACAATCCCATAATTTAATTGGTTAATTTTGAGTTGATGCTTCATGTACAAGTTTTTTAGGGCGCTATATGTGGAGCCTGCCTCGATGTATGTGTTGTTTATCCATACATTTTGCCAACCCATTTAAGGTATGGTCCAAAAATGAGGCAGATCTAAATCTCAGGTGGACCACTAGTAGGTGAGGCCCTGAACGTTGGCCCCACCTTGATGTATGTGTTGCATATCCATGCCGTCGACTTGTTTTGCTAACTCATTTTAAGGCATGGTCTAAAAAATGAGGCAAATTCAAATCTAAGGTGGACCACACAATAAGAAATAGTTGTGAATGAATGTCCACTATTGAAAACTTCCTAGGGTCTACTGTAATATTTATTGGCCATCCAACCTGTTGATTACGTCATATAGACCTAGATAAAGGGAGAACACAAATCTCAGCTTGATCCAAAACTCGTGGCCCCCAACAAGTTTTTAACGGTTGGCATTCAATCACACCACTGTTTCCTATGGTGTGGTCCACTAGAGATTTCGATCTGCCTCATTTTTGGGCTCATACCAAAAAATAATATGGCAAAACGGATGGACGGCATGGATAAAAACGAATGTATCATGATGGGGCCCACATAGCACTGTCCAATAGCGACTACGGCTAGGCAATCCGCGTGGGTGAGGCCCTGAGCATAGGGCCCACCTCAATGTATGTGTTGTATTTCCATTTTGTACATCTGTTTTGCCATCTCATTTTATGGCATGGTCCTAAAAAATGAAGCGGATGCACATCTCAGGTGGACCGCACCACATGAAAAAGTGGTCGTTGAACACCCACCATTTAAACTTTCCAGGGTCCAACGTAATGTTTATTTCCCATCCAACATGTTGATAAGGTCCAATGGACCTAGATGAAAGGGAAAACACAAATAGCAGCTTGATACAAAGATGTGGCCCCCAAGAAGCTTTTAATGGTGGAGATTCAATCCTTATTGTGTGGTCACTTGAGATTTGGATCTGCTTCACTTTAGGGATCGTGCCCTAAAACTAGCTGGAAAAACTGATGGACAGCATGGATATACGATAAATGCATTAAGGTGGGTCCCACAAAATAGTGCGTGCTCTTAGCATCAAAAACCACCGAAGTATTAAATATTTATTTTTTAAAATGTGGTAGTCGTGCTGTTTAGCCTCCTCTCGTTTAAAGAGGAGAGAGAGGGGAGGGAAAAATGAGAAACATAGGAGAGAGAAAGAGGGGGGGGCATGGTGTGCCAAAACGGTTACGTATCGGCCGTACGTAACGGCCGATACATAACGGTAACGGTGGGAACCGTTACGCGTTTCGAGGTCGTATCGGCCATTACCTGATTTTGTACCCGTATCGGCCAATACGGGCCCGTATCGAACGAATAACAATAGCTTCTTTTTTTTTCATTTTAAGCTCTGTTTTTGCTGTTTTTTTTAAACCTCTTGCTTCCAAACTGTTTCTCACTCCTCCTACTACTAATTTCGACCAACCTTAGCTAGGTATTTGAGATAAAAACACATTATATTACGGATTTTCTTGAATCAAAGCTCGGTGGGCCATTTTGCAGAAATTCATCAAAAATAGATATTTATACTTTTTTTAATATGTTTTGCTGTTTTAATCATGCCATATGATGTGTTAATCATAGTAGAACATGTTAATGTGCATTTTACAGATTTGGGGTGCCATTTAATAATTTTTTTATATTTTTTTCTATTTACGCATGAATTTTGGCCCCTTTTTTTAAAATTCAAAAAATCAATTTTTAATGGTTGTTTTGCTGTTTTAATCATGTCATTTGATGTGTTAATCATAGTAGAACATGTTAATGTGCATTTTACAAATTTGGGGTGCCATTATATATATTTTTTTATATTTTTTTCTATTTACGCATTTATTTTGGCCCTTTTTTTGAAAATTCGAAAAATCATTTTTTAATGTCTTTTGCTATTTTAATGATGTCATATGATGTGTTAATCATAGTAGAACATGTTAATGTGCATTTTACAGATTTGGGATGCCATTTTATATTTTTTTCTATTTACGCATTTATTTCGGCCCTTTTTTTGAAAATTCGAAAAATCATTTTTTAATGATTCTTTTGTTGTTTTAATGATGTCATATGATGTGTTAATCATAGTAGAACATGTTAATGTGCATTTTACATATTTGGGGTGCATTTTATATTATATTTTTTCTATTTACGCATTTATTTCGGCCCTTTTTTTGAAAATTCGAAAAATCATTTTTCAATGATTCCTTTGCTGTTTTAATGATGTCATATGATGTGTTAATCATAGTAGAACATGTTAATGTGCATTTTACATATTTGGGGTGCCATTTTATATTTTTTTTCTATTTACGCATGAATTTTGGCCCTCAAAAATAATTGCAAACACCTAAATGTAAGATATTTTCATATTACATTCATTCTAATATATCTATCATTGATAGTAAATAGTTAGAAAATTAAATATATGAATATTGTAGTCAAATTCATGTTATCTGGTTCATAAATTCATCAGACAGTCCGATACAACTTCTCACCAAAGAGTGGACCGTTACACCACCAAAAACATGTTCCAATTTATAAATGAATGCATATTTGGAATGCTTAGAATATTCCGGATTTAATCCATATTTTTTTGGGAAAAAAAAAAATTTTGCGCCGTTACGCCCCCATATCCGTATCGGTTTCGAAGGGCACCGTTACGCCAACCGATACCGATACGGGACACCTTGGGGGGGGGGGGATTGTAGACAATAGATGAAGAAGAAGTGGATGAGGATCCACAGCCGCTGCCATAGCAGCAACAGGTGCAGCCGCAATAAAAGAAGAAGAAACGAAGAAGGTAAGTTCTTTTTTATCTTTTTCCATTTTTTTCAGTTTTCTTTCAAGTTTTTTTTTTCCTAAAAACACTAATGTGGGGTAACGGTTGTTATGGTCTGTATTGGCCGTTACGATTTGTTTTTTCAAGGCCACCCCATTTCAACCACACAACGCATAACGATATCTGCCAACTCCCGTTACCGTTACGCATTGGCCGATACGTAATCGATTTGGCAAAACTTGACCAGAAGGCTTATGGATATGGACATGACCATGGACAGTTTAGGGAGGCTCGTGAGGAGCTTCCGTATTGGATCAGTCTTGGATATATATGTGGAGCAAGCAGATATGGATATCCAGATCTGGATCCGAGTCATTCGGCGCCGCAGTCTCAGACTCTCAACAACATTAGTACTCTACTAGTATGGCTATGGCTATGGCTATGGCTATGGCTATGGATCTATTTCTGCCACTAGTGGCTTTTCTTATTTATGTTCGACACAATAAATACCCAGTGACAGTGATGATCGTGATCGGTCATATCGAGTTTCATTGACATGGTATTTCCCTCCAGTTATTATGGATTTGTGGCACTCATTCCAAAACCGCAACTAGATAATGACAACATAGAGGTTGAACAGTGACATGTGGCAAGGTTTTCTTTTTGATGGTGACATGATTGGCAACTAATGTTTTTAAATTTATATTTGTCCTTTGAAATAACTTCAGCATTTATGACCTACGAGTTCACTTTATACATCATGCAATAACATCTTATGGACCAATACAACTATACTATGGTTGTTTGTGATAAAATAGTAATATAAATATAAATATAAATATATAATTCTCTTATTAGATTCATGTTCATTTAATCTTATTTATATTGAATCATTGACATTAGATATTCAGAAAATTAAATATAAGAATTTAGTAAGTCTAAGCCCTGTTAAGTTAATAAAAATCATTAGGTAACACAAGACAACATTCTTACCAAAGAATGGCCCATTACACTATCATATACATGTTCAAAACCAAAAAATATTACATTATTAGAATACTCTCATTTTTTCTAATTTTTAGTATTTTCCAATTTTTCTTCAAAAAATCTGACAGCTATAGGGCCGTAGCAGCCATTATGAAGCCCATAATGTAACGGTTTCAAAACCGGTGGTATTGTTATTGAATACCTTGCTAGTGGTAGCTCTTCAGGAGCCATAGTCTGACAAAAACTCCAACGGGCCTAGTTGTTACAATAAAAATGGTAATCAGACCCTACATTGCAGCAATATAGGATTGGGACTTGAGATACATATCCATGAATAGTCCATGTGGATTTTGCGCTTCTATATGGCACAAATATGCTTAAGGGACACATTGGAGCCAGAATGCACATGCACGTGACAACATGCTTGGGCTCTCTTCAACCAAACCTATACGAACTGAGCCAATACAGTCATGGGTCATTTAAAATATTAACTGCATGTTCGAAGTACTTGGAAAATAGATACAATAATGCAAAACATGTCCTTTTTTCCCAAATTATGTGGGTTGCCTCCATATTTTCTGAATAGATATGCATAATTGAGATATATAAAACCAGAATTTGGTTACAACTTGACAAAAATCAAACTATGAGATCATCTTGTCAAACTTAAGGTGAGACATGAAAGCCATTGTTTTGACTTTGTAGTTTACAAAACTAACCCGTGAAAAATTTTCAATTCATGCCTCTCTTAACTGCACAAAACCTTTCAAAATGTGCATTTAAATGATGACCTAAAGTTTGCACGAGCTGAAGCACAATGTCAATAGCATTGAGAGATGTTGACTGGAATCTTCAAGCTATTCTATATATTCATCAAGGAACCTTGAACCGTGTATAAACCTTGAACCGAAAACTATTACAAGGTAAAGTGTAGAAGCATAGGAAAGAGAGATGGCAGCTTCGACAGTTGAAAATTTCTGGACAAACAAATTTCAGAAGATCTTCAATAGTCTTCAGCTATCATCTACGTACTGTCTTCTTTTTTTTCTTTTTTCTTTTTTTCCTTTTTTGGAATACTGATATCATCTACATTCATAATCAATGTTATATTGAAGTCAGCTCTGTGGATTTTCTCAGTAAAGACAACCAAGAGAAACTTGACTCCACCACAAGGATAACTTTCAATGCTTGAGTAGGCATTATAGCTTTGATGGGAACCCTTCAAGAAATAATAGAACTTTATGTTAATTATTTTCTGCTAACTGTTTGTGTAAATACGTATTGCACATTGTTATTTATTTATGTCAACACATGAAAGGAATAGATAAAGAGTTTCAGTATATTGCAGATTTATGACCCTGTAACTAAAGAAGCATCCCCATAGAACTGTTGAAACTAGGGGAAAAAACGCATATTGAAGTCCTGAGTAGCAACAAGCCATTTAATATGGATGAAGTTGCCTCAAATGTGTCCTGAATTCAGGATGGAAGTGCACTATATTGCAGATTTATAACCCTGTAACTAAAGAAGCATCCCCATAGAACGGTTGAAACTAGGGGAAAAAACGCATATTGAAGTCCTGGGTAGCAACTAGCAACAAGCCATTTAATATGGATGAAGTTGTCTCAAATGTGTCCTGAATTCAGGATGGAAGTGAAGGTTAAGCATGCTATAAGTTCACCTCACTGTTACACTTCAATTTCTCTGGCCCGTCCTCTACAAGCAAAGATCCAAAAGACGTCTTGTGGTCTGCTTTTTTGGATGAAAATCCTAAATTCATTTAATAATGAAAGAAGTTAGAAGCTGAGTGAACTGCAGAACAAACAATATAATACAAAACTGGCGAACACAGTAAAGGGACAACATATGAGTATGAACTGAAAGTCGTGCTGGAGCAAATGCTGGAAACATCACACTTGGAACTAACCACATACGCCTTAAATTGACCTTCTGACAAGCTACACAATAATGGCTTTGATGGAAGGAATATAAGATATAGGAAGTGAAATAGAATAAACCATTGATAAATACAAATTGAAAGATCAACATGTCAAGAACAAGCATACGTAAAGAAAATAGGAATTACTAACAACAACCACCTGCATCCACCAACAAGCAAGCACAAATACAAAAGGATTTACTAACAACAACCACCAGCATCCACCAACTAGCAAGCACAAAAACACAAGGATTTACTCTGAGTGCAAGTATATGGTCCAGTATGCAATACAATTTGCTTCCAAGTGCATATGGGAGGCCAAGAGAGGGAAAGTGACTTCTCCAAAATCCCAGCAATGACAAGATTGAGGTTATTTTCTAATCCTGCAAAGCTTGTGATGCTTTGGTGGACCAAAGAGGTATTAAACAGTGCTCAGGCCAATAGATTTGTGCATAATGTTCAGTTTTTTGGTTTGAATAACAGCATGAGTAGGGAGCAATGGTTCAGTAATTCAAAATGCCGATATGATAGGAGTCGAAGTGGATGGCCCAATGCACGTAAATCCTACAAACTTTAGCAAAGTTTTACTAGACCAAAGAGCTATTATACGCTTAAGCTGAGACATGTAGAAGTGGTGCCCATGGTTCAGTGGTCCAAAATGTTGATACAATGGGAGTCGTTGTCAATGACCCATGCACCAAAAATTCCCCGGATTGGAAGATCCTAGCTAGAGAATACTTGCCCTTCTATCGGCAGAAAGGGAACTGTTAGGGTCATTTCGATTGGCAGAATTATGATGCCCCAAAATTCAAATACACACCATCAGAAGAGCCCCAACATTTGGGGGATACAGGGAATCACAATAGCTAGAAATTAGGATGCCGATTAGGCATCCGAATACCCGAAAAAGATGGCAATTCAAATCTCCGAATAAATGATGGATTTTCAAGAGAATTCCCACCAAGTTCCCATGCCTCCTGCTATGTATCTCAGACGATATCATGGCAATAGTGTGCTATTGCAAATTGTAACCAGATGGCCATGTTCATCTATCTGGACCTCCAGTCCGGCCGGTGGTGCACTTGACCAATAGATCCCACGTGCGTACATGATGGACCAACTCTTATATGGGTATGCATCCAGACGTCTTCTTCAACATGCTTTGAAACTTTGAACATTATGCATTGATTGGAGACTGTTGCTTGATCTAACTATCCATCTCTAGTTCACTGATCATGTGGGCTGCCATGTTCCAATCACTTTGTCTTATGACCTTGGCTCGTTCATGAAGCAAACACCTGTATTTTTGTCCTTGGCCTCTTCTTGCGTCTGTAAGTAGGCTACTAATGGGTCTGCCATTTATATTCTTCATCATAGCCTATAGCAAGCATACCGTTGAATTATGGCTGGCAAATTTGACAGATGTGCATTGAAGGTAGCAGCCTGTATTTTGGATGGTCAAAATTGATTGAAGATTGATCTGATGGGACATGGTGTAAAACTGATGATCAGCAACAGTGTATTCATGCAATGATCAGGGACGCACTCAACATGGCCCAGGAAACTGTAGTTTATGGACCCTTTTTTTTGTTTTTCAAAAGATTGTTTCCATATCAAAAAAACATCAGCTGTACATCTGAGGTACCCCTTTACATAAAACAGGGGGCCATCCATGAAAGCACGTATTAATTACAAAAAGCTATCTGCAAGGGAATCAGACTATCCTAATAGAGCCCAATCCAACTTTATCCAGAAAGATAGAGCCTCTAACCTGGTGAGGAAGCTCCACCTGACGTTCGAAGGAGGCGGAAGATTGAGAAGCACTCCCTAACCTTGCCATATAATCTGCTGGCGTGTTCCCTTCCCGCAGCATAGCATGCACAAATCTGATTCGGACTCTTCGCTACAACTGGTGAATCCTATGTAACCACATCTTCCATTTCCAACCCGGCGTTGCTTCTCCATTGAGCAGATCAACCACCAGGTTTGAATCAGATTCAATAATAATTTGGTTGTAGCCCCTGTGGATTCCGAGAGTAAGTCCGTCATGCACTGCACGCAATTCTGCAACCGTGTTCGTGCCGACCCCATAACCTGCATAAAAACCGAAAAGAAAATTGCCCGCCTCCCCTCTACATATTCCACCACCACCTGCGTTGCCCGGATTACCTCTAGACGAGCCATCAACATTGATTTTCACCCATCCAGGCGTTGGCCGCTCCCATCTAATCAGAACTGCATGACCAATTTCTCGAGAGACAGGAGGCTCGACAACATTTATCCTTGAATTTTCAGTCCGCCCTGGTCCAGGTGCGCCACCATCAATGTGGGGGCTGGATAGAAGAGCATCCCACCACCTAATTTTGGCCAGGATTCGATCCGAGGAAACCTGCACCCCGTCAAATACCACACCATTTCGTGCTATCCATATCTCCCAAATTGCAATGCAAGGAATAAGCATATGACATACCTATTTGTTTCGCTTAGAAGAGACCGCCACCCACCACTGAACGAGTCGGGCCTCAATCAATAACGCTGCCATAACGTTAATGCTTAACCATCTGCCCATTGTTCGCCATACAGTATGTGCGACGCTGTTGTTGACAAACAGATGAAGCGGAGTCTCAATGTCGTGGGGCTGGGAAACATGACTGGAACAGCAAACACACCTGGAAGCAAGCTGTACACCTCTGGATTGCACCGCACTGTCAACCGGGACCGCATTTTGGAGAACCTTCCAGACAAGTAGGGAGATTTTTGGTGGCAGAGTAGCATGCCAAACCCATCTAGTCCAACTCCGACCCGGCCCTTGGTCCCTGCTCAGAGACCACGCAGATTTAACTGAGAAATCCCCAGAAGATGTGAATGGCCAGAAAGGAGTGTCAGCGCCCTCGGAGGTACAATAACCTACCTGAAAAATATGCTCAATTACTCTCTGAGGAAGAATAGGGAACACCGCTGACGGGGGAAGAGGACCACTTGGGCCGATCACCTGACACACCTGAATATCTTGCAACCCTTCTGGCACCTCTACTTCAACCAACTGCGCAAGAGGTCCTAGGCCTGTCCAATTCGTCTGCCAGAAATTACAATTACCGGCCCCTATATGCCATTGAACTCGGGATTCCACCAGAGGAATGAGTTCCCTGATTCTTTTCTACAAAGGAGAAGACATCCGCCTCATTCGATCTATTACCCCTTGCGACAAATCCTGATGATACTTGGCCACCATGTAACATTTCCACACATTATCCTCCTGTCCAAATTTCATTGACCATGCCATTTTAATTCGAAAAGCTTTCATAATGTCTTCAAGTTTTCTAAAACCAATACCCCCCTCGGTTTTTAGCGTTGCTAGCGAGTGCCAATTTTTCCAGTAACACTTTATTTTTCCTTCTGACCAGCCCCAGAAAAAATTCGCCATCTGCTTCTCAATTAATTTTAGCACCTGAGAAGGAATATGTACCGCCGCCATAGTATGAACTGGAATACTTGCTAGGACATTCTTCACGAGAACCACTCTCCCTGCCTGGGATAAAATACAGGCTTTCCACCCATTAATACGACCGACAACCCTATCTACCAACGGCTTAAATTCACTTGCTTTGATTCTTCCGTCTGCCAATGGAACACCCAGATAAGTTAGCGCTGATGACGAATTACCGAAACCGAGGATAGCCTCAATCATCCTAATTCTTGCACCGGGAAGCTTTTTTGAGCAGAAGAAGGAGCTTTTCCTTAGATTGATAGTTTGTTTCGAGGATGCTTGGAAGGAGTCGAGGAATTTCTTCAGCCGAATCGGCGTGGATTTGCTTCCATTGGTGAAAATTAGCGTATCGTCAGCATATAGCAAATGCGAGATCAATGGGCATCCTCTAGACACAGCAAAAGGCCGGCAAATCTGACTATAGAACAGGCTTTTGAGCCCCCTACTAAGAGCCTCAGGAGAAAGAATAAACAAGCTTGGAGAAATCAAGTCTCCCTGCCTAAGACCTCTTGAGGATTTGAAAAAACATGCCATCTCTCCATTTATAAGAACGGAAAACCAACAATTCGCCCAACATTTTTCTACCATCTCTACCCAACTTCTGCTGAAACCAAACCGGTCCAGAACCTGCTTCAAAAAGTCCCAGTTTACCCTGTCATAAGCTTTGTCCATATCTAATTTCAAGACAATGTTTCCCCCGCGTACCAATCTGTTTAATTCCCAGAACAACTCTTGAGATAATGCAATATTTTCCCCTATCGAACGCCCCTGAACGAAGGCCCCCTGTTCCGACGATATCAATAGAGGCAGAATCTGGCTAAGCCTCCTGTTTCAAACTACAATCTTCGCAAAAATTTTATACAGACAAGTACACAAACTGATAGGGCGGTATTCCGAGAACTGCTTAGGCGCAGCTGATTTCGAAATTAAGCAGATAATAGTAGCCAAAACTAACCTTGGAATATTCCCTCCTTGAAAGAAAAAGGAATCGCCCTATGTATGTCGAGACCCACCACGTCCCAGCAGGTCTGAAAAAAACTGGCTGAAAATCCATCTGGCCCCGCCGCGCTGTCCTTTGGGATGGAAAAGACTGTTGTTCGAACCTCCAGCATCGACGGGATCTGCAGCAACTGGTCATTATGGGCCTGCTCAACCAACTGAGGAATACATTGTAGCAGATCCTGGTCAATCTGACAAGAATTGGCACTAAAAAATTGCTGAAAATGATCCACCGCTACTGCCTTTAATTCTGCTTGGTTTTCCACAATCTGCCCCGAACCCAATTCCACTCGACTAATAAGAGCTCTCCTTTGTCGTTCCATCATCGAGGCATGAAAGAACCTTGTGTTCTTGTCTCCCTCCGACAGCCAGTCCACCCTCGATTTCTGTTTCCAAAAGATTTCCTGCATTATCTCCAAGGATGCTAACCTGGCAGTATTTTCGTTGATTTGTTGCTGCAAGATGGCTGAATGTTCGTTCGACCCTGATGAAGATTGAATCTGATCCTCAAGCTCGCCTGCCAATTGCTCCGCTAGCTTTATCTGCTCAAAAATGTTACCAAAAACCTCAATGTTCCAAATTTTCAGATTATGTTTTACCTATTTGAGTGTAGATAGCACATTGTAGACTGGATGAGACGATTCCACTTTGTTCCACACTGTCCTGACCCTAAATATTTCTTAAATAGCCTAGATTCGGAAACCCGTAGAACAATCACAGTGGTATAGGAAGGACCAAATGCTAGTTGGCATTTTAATAATATGAGGCCTGCTTGATTTTTTTTTTATTTTTTTTTTAAGACACGGGGTGTCCCCACCTCTTTTTGAAGTGAGACTAATCCCTGCAGATATAGGCAATCACCCACAACCATGTCCATCGGGTAAAGCCAAGGAGGGGAATTGAACCCTCACCTATAGGGAGCAAACCTACGGTAAAGTCGGAGGCCCGCTTGATTATAACCACCAATATATAATGTGGATCATGTTTGGGTACCAGTATTTCATGATCATCCACCAGGTTAAGGATAAGTCAATTCATAACCATCCTTGTGGACACGGTTGATTCTTAAGCTTTTATCCAGTCATTTATGCTCATGCACTACATGTGCGCAAATTTCACAAATGTGATCAACATCAAGCTACTCATAATTTTGGTCACACAATTCACAATTAGTGATGCGGACACAGGTGCATTCAAGGTGTACCAACGAAGAAAGCGCCAACCACAAGTGTCGTCCTTGTGGATAGGCGAATATTGAGGAGCTGAAGACCTTTTACATGTGATTGGACATATAGAAGACCCCACTTAGGGAAGACACATGTGAAGGAAGATTGGAGAAATAAGACCGAGCGCCCAAACTTTCCCATACTTATGTTATTTGCGCGTTTTTTGACTTAGTTAGGGGTCTTTTAGTAATCTTATATCTTTATTTGCTTATCCTAGGGGTATTTTAGGACAAACAAATTTCAGAAGATCTTCAATAGTCTTCAGCTATCATCTACATACTGTCTTCTTTTTTTTCTTTTTTCTTTTTTTCCTTTTTTGGAATACTGATATCATCTACATTCATAATCAATGTTACATTGAAGTCAGCTCTGTGGATTTTCTCAGTAAAGACAACCAAGAGAAACTTGACTCCACCACAAGGATAACTTTCAATGCTTGAGTAGGCATTATAGCTTTGAGGGGAACCCTTCAAGAAATAATAGAACTTTATGTTAATTATTTTCTGCTAACTGTTTGTGTAAATACGTATTGCACATTGTTATTTATTTATGTCAACACATGAAAGGAATAGATAAAGAGTTTCAGTATATTGCAGATTTATGACCCTGTAACTAAAGAAGCAACCCCATAGAACTGTTGAAACTAGGGGAAAAAATGCATATTGAAGTCCTGAGTAGCAACAAGCCATTTAATATGGATGAAGTTGTCTCAAATGTGTCCTGAATTCAGGATGGAAGTGCAGTGTATTGCAGATTTATGACCGTGTAACTAAAGAAGCATCCCCATAGAATGGTTGAAACTAGGGGAAAAAACACATATTGAAGTCCTGGGTAGCAACTAGCAACAAGCCATTTAATATGGATGAAGTTGTCTCAAATGTGTCCTGAATTCAGGATGGAAGTGAAGGTTAAGCATGCTATAAGTTCACCTCACTGTTACACTTCAATTTCTCTGCCCCATCCTCTACAAGCAAAGATCCAAAAGACGTCTTGTGGTCTGCTTTTTTGGATGAAAATCCTAAATTCATTTAATAATGAAAGAAGTTAGAAGCTGAGCGAACTGCAGAACAAACAATATAATACAAAACTGGCAAACACAGTAAAGGGACAACATATGAGCATGAACTGAAAGTCGTGCTGGAGCAAATGCTGGAAACATCACACTTGGAACTAACTACATACGCCTTAAATTGACCTTCTGACAAGCTACACAATAATGGCTTTGATGGAAAGAATATAAGATATAGGAAGTGAAATAGTATAAACCATTGATAAATACAAATTGAAAGATCAACTTGTCAAGAACAAGCATACGTAAAGAAAATAGGAATTACTAACAACAACCACCTGCATCCACCAACGAGCAAGCACAAATACAAAAGGATTTACTAACAACAACCACCAGCATCCACCAACTAGCAAGCACAAAAACACAAGGATTTACTCTTAGAGTGCAAGTATATGGTCCAGTATGCAATACAATTTGCTTCCAAGTGCATATGGGAGGCCAAGAGAGGGAAAGTGACATCTCCAAAATCCCAGCAATGACAAGATTGAGGTTATTTTCTAATCCTGCAAAGCTTGTGATGCTTTGGTGGACCAAAGAGGTATTAAACAGTGCTCAGGCCAATAGATTTGTGCATAATGTTCAGTTTTTTGGTTTGAATAACAGCATGAGTAGGGAGCAATGGTTCAGTAATTCAAAATGCCGATATGATAGGAGTTGAAGTGGATGGCCCAATGCACGTAAATCCTACAAACTTTAGCAAAGCTTTACTGGACCAAAGAGCTATTATACGCTTAAGCTGAGAGATGTAGAAGTGGTGCCCATGGTTCAGTGGTCCAAAACGTTGATACAATGGGAGTCGTTGTCAATGACCAATGCACCAAAAATTCCCCGGATTGGAAGATCCTAGCTAGAGAATACTTGCCCTTCTATCGGCAGAAAGGGAACTGTTAGGGTCATTTCGATTGGCAGAATTATGATGCCCCAAAATTCAAATACCCACCATCGGAAAAGCCCCAACATTTGGGGGATACAGGGAATCACAATAGCTAGAAATTAGGATGCCGATTAGGCATCCGAATACCCGAAAAAGATGGCAATTCAAATCTCCGAATAAATGATGGATTTTCAAGAGAATTCCCACCAAGTTCCCATGCCTCCTGCTATGTATCTCAGAGGATATCATGGCAATAGTGTGCTAATGCAAATTGTAACCAGATGGCCATGTTCATCGATCTGGACCTCCAGTCCGGCTGGTGGTGCACTTGACCAATAGATCCCACGTGCGTACATGATGGACCAACTCTTATATGGGTATGCATCCAGACGTCTTCTTCAACATGATTTGAAACTTTGAACATAATGCATTGAATGGAGACTGTTGCTTGATCTAACTATCCATCTCTAGTTCACTGATCATGTGGGCTGCCATGTTCCAATCACTTTGTCTTATGACCTTGGCTCGTTCATGAAGCAAACACCTGTATTTTTGTCCTTGGCCTCTTCTTGCGTCTGTAAGTAGGCTACTAATGGGTCTGCCATTTATATTCTTCGTCATAGCCTATAGCGAGCATACCGTTGAATTATGGCTGGCAAATTTGACAGATGTGCATTGAAGGTAGCAGCCTGTATTTTGGTTGATTTGTTGCTGCAAGATGGCTGAATGTTCGTTCGACCCTGATGAAGATTGAATCTGATCCTCAAGCTCGCCTGCCAATTGCTCCGCTAGCTTTATCTGCTCAAAAATGTTACCAAAAACCTCAATGTTCCAAATTTTCAGATTATGTTTTACCTATTTGAGTGTAGATAGCACATTGTAGACTGGATGAGACGATTCCACTTTGTTCCACACTGTCCTGACCCTGAATATTTCTTAAATAGCCTAGATTCGGAAACCCATAGAACAGTCATAGTGGTATAGGAAGGACCAAATGCTAGTTGGCATTTTAATAATATGAGGCCTGCTTGATTTTATTTTTTTTTTTTTTAAGACACAGGGTGTCCCCACCTCTTTTTGAAGTGAGACTAATCCCTACAGATACAGGCAATCACCCACAACCATATGTATCAGGTAAAGCCAAGGGGGGGAATTGAACCCTCACCTATAGGGAGCAAACCTACGGTAAAGTGGATCATGTCTGGGTACCAGTATTTCATGATCATCCACCAGGTTAAGTATAAGTCAATTCATAACCATCCTCGTGGACACGGTTGATTCTTAAGCTTTTATCCAGTCATTTATGCTCATGCACTACATGTGCGCAAATTTCACAAATATGGTCAACATCAAGCTACTCATAATTTTGATCACACAATGCACAATTAGTAGTTAAAATTTGAGTTTGATCACGTGAATTGGTGGGCCACACCTTTTCTTTCGATTTGGATGCTTCTCAAATAATAAACAAAACACTAGTACACTTATGATTTCCACTTCGTAAGCTAGCCAAACACATATCACAATTCTAGGAATCACAATGCCCTACTGCAGGGCGTTAGCCAAATGGAGAAATCTTAATTGTCAGCAATTGCAATGCCCAGAAATTACAATACCTGTTTTTTTTTTCGGAAAGGTAACATTATCAAGGATTGAACCCTGGATCACCCACACAACTACTCTGTCTCCACCAGTTCATCTAATGAGCAGCCCATAATATCAAGGGTTTGAATCACTTAAAAAAGGGCTTCAGTTGTATGAATTGAAAACCTGACTAGTACAGTATGCACAGACTGAGCAATGTATAACACTTCGTGGATTAAATGCCACTGGTATATTCTTCTTTCATTAATTTTAGTTGTAAATTACCCTTATGATCTTCCTTGCTTTCTCTATTATTTTCTGCCACAACTAGCAGACAAGATAAAAATAGCAATGCCCTATGCCCATTATCTATTGAATCCAGTGTTCGAAATATTGGTATCACATTACATATCACATTCTTGGGATACGGATACGTATCGGTTATCACATAGGATATATCGGTTGTATCGTGTAATGTATCGCTGTTGTTGGAAACATGGGGAAACATTGGGAAATTGGTTGGATTTTTCGATGAAACTTCGGTGATTGTTAAAAAAGACATCAATACACACTTATAAATCAAAACATTACAAAAAACAAGTACACATAATAGGTTTTCTTTGTATGGGGTCCTAATCTATGCGTTGTCTAACTCAACTGATGCAAGTATATTCAATGTCTATTCATATAATTTATAAATGTAAGAAGACATGTGGAAACACAAACAATACATTCAAAAGCAAAAGAAGAAACACTAGATTGGGTTACAAACATCGTTTATGTGATGTTTGAACATAAAGAATGCAAACGATTTACGAGAAATTGGAAATTTTTGATTTTTTTTCAATTTTTCGCAACTCGGCCCATCTCCTCCAAATCTCGAAATCGAAGCTCCCAATCAGAGCATGAAAAATCATGAATTTGTAACAGTTTGACACTAATTTAACATGAATTATAGAAAATAAGAGCATCAAAATTCGAAAATGCTCACTCGATCGAACATTTGGGATATATCACACTACTTGTGCGTTTCGTATCGCACTGGTGGGATACAAGATATATCGTGGGATATATCGGCCGATATCGTCGATATTTAAAACAGTGGTTGCATCTGACTGTCAGGGAAGCCATATGCCCCACGAAGAAAAGAGGTCATTAAAAAAGAACACTTCCACCCACATGTGTAGGAAGCATAACATCCATAGGCCAACAAAGGAAAATTTATTGATGTTCGCTGCTGACCAATTATCCATCCATCACCCCAAACGAGCAATCTGAACACTACCATGCTTGATTAAAACCAGATTCACATTGTGTTAGACAATTCTTTCAATATTCAAAAGTACGTACGACGATAAATCATCCAAAGAGAGAATCAGATCGTCAATTCATTTAGGTACTGTCATACGTTTAGAGGGAATTTCTTATCATCTTACTGTATTGATCAAAAAGATTCCCAAAAAAAAAAAAATGGTGAATGGGATATTATATTATGAACACACCCTAGGGATCGATACCAAGACCTCAAGTGGTGAAACGAGGTATCTCCACTCAGTCTACCAATTGAGCTATGGATCAGGGTGTGTGTACTGACTTGGGTGTGTACTAACAAGTTAACCCCACAAAAAAAAATAATAATAATAATAATATTATTATTATTATTATTATGAACAAAAACGATTTCAAACTTTGATGGAAAAATAAAAAAGAACAATGTAAAGAAGAGGAATATTTCAAATTGATTTTTTATATCTGTTATCATCATATCTAAGTTCAATATACCCAAATAAGTTGCATACGCATGGATGCTATTCACCATATTATATTCCATAAAGGTACCCAATCATTCTAGATTTAGATGGATAATAACTATAAACGAAATGTCAAATGAGACACCTTCAATTACTAGGATTTCCATCATCAGTCACAGCAAAATTTAATAAAGAAACATAAAAGTGATACACAGTAAAATGCAGAAGTATTACATGCATGAAACAAGTAACTAGATAAGAATTGTTTCATCAATAATTAAGAGAAAAACACCCAAATTGAGAGAAGGAAGAAGGGCTTGCAAGGATGACACATGTGAATATAAATACACGTGTAAATATAAATATAAACAATACACACGCACGCGCGCATCCGACCTTCACAAACACAACCAAGAAAAGAGAGCTCACCTAACTGACTCCACATCTCATGATTTGGTTTCCCATCCTCGCCTTCAAGTGGAGGAATGCGTGATAGAATATTGTACATCTTATGAATAGCAAGCTCTGCGCTGCTTCAAAAGGAATATGATATCATATAAGCAGTGCAGCAGCTTTTGTTTCCAAAGAAAATATTTTGGCAGACTAAAGGCACAATGCAATGAGAATATATACTTTCTCGGATAGGAAGGAAATGGTTGTGATATGTAAATGACATCAAAGAGTGAAAGGGCAACACAAATACAACCACTCTCAATTCAAAAGTTTGATGAACCACTAAAGGCAGCAAGAATGTTACATAATATTTCGAAAACCAGTAATTCAAACGGAACTCAACCAAATTGACTACACTTCTTCGTGCATCCAGTACTCCATATCAACAAAACAGTGTCCCAAAATGGGCCCGAATGCTGACCGAGGCCATCCAAAGGATCCCGATTATAAATATGGACCACATCAAGCGTTCAGATTGAACTTACTGACAATCAGGACCAGATCAAAGGTCCTTATGGAAGATTTGGACCCACAAATCCAACCGGATGTCCCAGATTATATTTGCCCAAAACATGGCAGGAAGCAGCAGCAGATATCAGTGTAGGAGCAGGGAAGCGTCTGTTTAAAAATGTTATCAAGTTCAAACAGCTAGAAGCAGGAATAGGTTTGGGAGTGCAAGCCTGAGGTGCGATTTGAAATGGGGGTGGCACCTGGGTACAAGGTTAATGCAACTAAGGCCCAATCATCGACTGGTTGAACCGTTGAGACCACAAGTCAACTGTACGCTATTCTAGGGCCATCAGAACATAAAGTTTTTAGGGTTTTGTACAAACCACACAGCCCTTGGATTGTATATTTACTAGGTTTTGGACTCTTTCTTTTAGCTTTCCATGTTTAGTTTGTTATCTTCATTTTATACAAGTTAATTTAATGCTTGGTAGCGGCCTTAGATACCCTCTCATCATCGTTGCTAGCGATTCTTTTTTAGTTTTTGTTTTTACCTCTTTCAAGTGGTGTACTGTTAACAATTTTTCGTTGCCATTCAAAAAATAAAAATAAAAATAATTTAGATTGAATTTGGCAACATATATGATCCAGTACGATTCTCGCATGGAGTACGATTCTCGCATGGACTATATCAAGAAGATCCCTGAATTTTAATTGAGACCTATAGATACACCATAAAACAAAAGTACAGACCTATGAAATGATTTTCTATATCAAGAAGATCCCTGAGTTTACTTGAGGCTTATATATAATACACCATAAAGCAAACGTATGGACCTATGACATGATTTTCATGAATTAAATTGAGTTATCCTGGGGTTTGCTGTAATTGATTTGATCAGCAACCAATTTTCATTCAAAATAAAAGCAAATAGATCTCCCTCCCTCCTCCGTCTTTTTTTTACACCAACAATATAGATACGCTCAGATCAAATTGAGACATCAAAGTTGTGAGCCGCAACAGTGGGAAATGTTCAATAGAGATCCAGCCAAGAAAACCACAACCCTTCATTTTAAAAAATAAATGGGTTCACTAGGAAAAGGAAAAACAAGTAAAATATAAACAAGCAGAATAGTAAAGAAAATAAAACAAGCATGAGAACTAGGAAATCCAAGAAGAAATCAGAAGGAGAAAATGGCCCACAATATGGATACTCATACCACTAATTAACGCTATCTGCCAAATAGCCCAGGCACTTCTTTTTTTGTGGAACAAAAAAAAAAAAAGACTAACAAGGACAACCTATTCCCAGAGAAGTTCTGAAAGCTCAATACCCCACACCGCCTACCACACGCACACACGCAGAGAGAAAGGGTTAGCTCCCCAGCTCTCAATTCAGCCCCCTTGCACGTACAAAAGAGAATGGGTTAGTTCCCCAGCTCCCAATTCAGCCTCCTTGCATGTACAAAAAGCATTGACTATCCATTCCACATTCCACACTCATGAACTATGACTGTAAATCTGAAACAAGATCCCCAATCTCATTCGCTAGGAAAAGAAAATCCCCAAGGTTCCACATAATTAGACAAGGCCCAGTTGAAGGCATTGATATGACCTTCTACAATAAACAGACCAGAGGACACTGAAGAGCTTTTAACATTCTCTAATAGCCTGGATCTCAACTTCCTTAGAATCTCCAATGCATGTTCCCCTAAGAAGAGAAAATTAATTGCTCTAAAAAGCATGTCACCATCAGATGCACCAACTTTCTAATATGAGTTATTGACATATCGTCAAAGTTTAACTTTCACACCTAGCAGGTGGATTCACCCTTCTTTTCTTTTCTTTTTAATAGGAACGCAATCTTATCAAAGAGAAGAAAAATTACAGAGAAAATTACAGCAATGGATTAGGATGCCAGTACAATATTGGCCCGTAGAATCCCATGCTTATCAAGGCTGTTTTGCAGCCACATTAGAAAACGAGATGCTTCACTTCAAAGTAATGTACCAGCTCCTGTAAAATAAGGCCAACCTTCACATTTTTCCAGCTTCTTGGACACCCAACAGAAAAAAAAAAAATGGAAATCCCCTCAGCCACAAGTGAGCAGTAACCAAGGTATTACAAAACAGTTACATAAAGTTAATGGTAGTACCATTATGCATTATGGGATCATAACGGCCATCACAAGAAAAAAAAAAAAGACCTGTAACAGCCCAGTAATGGTCGCATAACGGTTGTAACAGTCTGTTACGGGGCCGAAATATGTTTTTCCACAAAAAAAAAAAAAAAAAAGGCGGGGGCTGTAACGCCCCATAATGTAATGGTAACATCAGTGGCCATTATGGCAACCGTAACTGTTATGGAATGCTTTGGCCTTAACCCTCACATATGTATGATCACCTTCCTACAAAACCAGAGAATGCATATTTCATGTTAACATTTGAGCCCCTGTGTAATTTCAATCCACACGACCAGATGGATGCACATTGAATGAGGAGGCATCATTGAAATTTAACTTCCACGCTCGCTGAGGGATTTCCCCTTTTCTGGCTTCACCGATGTCCCAACTTGCCTATCACCGATGTCCCAACTTGCCTATCCTTATATTCTTGCCTCCTGCACACCGTACCACAGGAGATCTCCAAGCTAATGGAGTGGGAGTGAGTAGGCTTGGGGTGGGCTTTATGGTGATGTGTTGTGAAATCCACTCCGACCATTAGGTTCTTGATAGTAATTTAACTGTAGGTTAAAAAGAATAAACAGATTTGTAATTCAGGTGGGCCATACCAAGAGAAACAGCAGTAGAAGGATGTCTACCGTTAAATTTTTACAGGGCCAACTGTGATATTTATGTGAAATCCACTCAAACCATTACCTACCTACTAGAAATACATTCACGAGGACAGAAATTCATGCCCATCCTGGATTTATGTGGGGCCATACAAGTGAAACAATCTGAATGGTGGACGCATCATGCACTATTTCCACTCATATGGCCCACCTGAATTGTGTATGCGGGTGAGCTTTTAGCACTATGGTTAAATTTATGTCATGCATCTCATGATCAAAGTGGATTTCACATATACAATAGGTGGGCCCACCTCTCCCTGCCTTGCCCGCCTGTTCACGTCCTTGTGCATGCTGACTCTTCCAGCAGCTACCTCCTGCTGGTGAGTACTAAAAGTGTTATGTGAACCTCATTATAACATATGTGTTTTATCTATATTGTTCATCTGTTTTGCTGGATTATTTTATGTCACATCTGTCCATCCGTTTTTTCAGATCATATTAGGGCATTATCACAAAAATGAAGCAGATCCAATTATCAAGTGGACCATACCATAGAAAAGAGAGGTGATTGACCATTAATGGGCCACTAAAGTTTTGGATCAAGCTGATGTTTGTTTTTTCCCTTTATCCAGGCTAATTTGACCTTATCAAGAGATTGGATGGAAAATAAACACTACAGAATCAT
Organism: Magnolia sinica; assembly: GCF_029962835.1. Classification (NCBI taxonomy): domain Eukaryota; kingdom Viridiplantae; phylum Streptophyta; class Magnoliopsida; order Magnoliales; family Magnoliaceae; genus Magnolia; species Magnolia sinica. Next base: position 88,611,174 of record NC_080576.1, on the reverse strand, counting down.
TAAGGTGCGCCCTAAGAAATTTTTTAATGTTAAGGCCTTCAATCACCACCTTTTCCTATGTTATGCTCTACCTGATAATTGGATATCTTCATTTTTTGGATAATATCATAAAATGATTGGGAAAATGGATGGACGAAGTGGATATAGAATACATACATCAAGGTGGGCCCACGGTAAGGGTGGCATCGTCTTGGGTCAGTCCCGGATCTCACCTAATCTGCTCCCCGGCATGGAACCTGCCTGTCTTGCTGCAGCATGCCAACAGGATGGGGCCATCTTAATGTGTGTGTGAAATCCACTCTAATAATAAGATGTGTGACAATAATTTATCAATAGGGTTAAAAATTCACCCACATTCATAATTTAATTGGACTATATAAGCGGATAAGCGGAAACAATGAAGGGAACGCCCACCGTCTAAATTGTTTGGCTTGGTATGGCCCACATAAATCACATAAAGGTCTAAATTTGATCCCTGTGCATATATTTTCATGAGGCATCTAATGGTTAGAGTAGATTTTATATAAAAGTCAATGTGGCCCTACAAAAATTCAACGGTAGGCATATCCTTCTCCCAGTGTTTCTCTTGATATGGTCCACCTGAATCATGAATCTATCTGTTCTTTGGACCTGCCATTAAATTAATATATATATATATATATATATAAAAATTTAATGGTCAGAGTGAATTTCACCAACACATCACCGTAGAGCCCACTCCAAGCCTACTCACTCCCACTACATTAGCTTGGTGCGCACAAAGGTCTCCTGCAGTACGTGCACAGGAGACCATTATACATATATATATATATATGGGTAGACATGGACAGTGTCCGGCAGGGCTGCAATGGCCAGCTCGACAGCCCAAATACAATGAAAAATGGGAGAGGGTTCAATTGTTTACAGGATGGACGGGCAAGGCAGTGACGAGCTAAACTTAGACCAAAGGCTAGGACAGCAAAAGAGGACGAGCAAGGTAGTGACGGACGAGCTTGGAAGTCGGACCAGAGGCTAGGATGGGCGGACAAGCAGACAAGTGGCTTGGGCAGAGAGAGGGGGGAGGGTTTGGGGGTTGTGGGGTTGGGGCGCTCGTTCGGACTAAGAGAAGTGAAAAGGGGGTAGGGTTTTCTTTAAGTTGATATTTATATCAACTGACCGAGCAAGCCAAGTCAAACCGATCCGAGCCGAGCTCGAGTTATGGACCGATCCAAGTCGAGTCAAGCTCAGACTCAACTCAAAAAAAAAAATTAAAAAAAAAATCGAGCTAAAAAATACAACTCGATTCGGCCCAAACCCAGTTTCGAGCAAGTCAAGTCGAGCTTATCCAAGTCAATTCGAGCGATTTAACCGAGCCAACTCATTTGTGTATAGCTCTAGTCATGGGTTTGACATGAATTGAGATATGATCGATAAGGGTCATCTAGTTTTGATGGGATTAAGGGACATTCAGTAATTCTTTTTTTGAAAGGCAATGATATTTTTTTTAATATTTTATTAAAATGGATGGTTAGGATTAGGAATATTGATGGCTAGGATTATATTAGATCTCTTTTGCTTTGGTAAAATTATATTGTGTTGGATTCCTTTAGGAAGCAATATAAATGAACAAATAAAGTCTAGTTTGTTTTTTTCTTAATCCTGTTTTAGATTAACTTTGGGGTGATGCTTCAATTTCAGTAGTGATTCGACTTGTATTGCTTCGGTTCTTTCCACATCCATTGTTGCTTCATTTGAGTTGCACGTTGCATCATGATAATCAAAAGATGGAGATCATGAATCTAATATGCGAGTTTGATGGCGATGATAATGATCATGATGTCAAGAATGATGATGAGGGCAAGTTTCATGGCAATGGCGGCGGCGGCGGCGACAACTACGACGACTATGGTGATTGATAAATAATGTTTTGTGATAAATCATATATATATAAGATACATCTAAAATAAAGCATCACATTGAATAATGTTTACGAATCAAACTACAAGGTTTAAAACAATTAATATCGTACAATAATAAGATCTTCCAATCAGCCAAGCATCAAGATCAATTTGCAAAAGTGGCAAGCATTTGGGGCCATGAAAGACCAATTCATGAAACTATCAAAACCAGAAGTACTTCACGACCAACTCACGTAGTCACGTGGCATTCATGATGGAAGGTTAATATAATAAGACAGCAAAACCAAGTAGTGAAAATCTAGTTCCAGATGCATGGATTCACAAATCAAGGGAGAAAATAACCCATGGGCAAAATAACCAGACTTTTAAGGTAGGAACTATAGAATGTATGACAACCACCCCAAATTCCATGATTGACAAGACAAATAAAAGCGGGCTATCTCCAACTTTAGAATGCTTCATTAGAGGCAATCGGGACATTACGGAACTTCCCACCAAAATATTGATAGGATTTAATTCTGACTTCCTTTCAAACACCAACACGATAGACATTAAGCATTCATTGGGCAAAAATTCACAACAAACAAATAGAGTAGTCATTTCTCATATACCATAAATTTCAATCTAACAAATACATTGAAAACCTTTTTGCATTGATTATTGTATTGCTAGAAATGGAAAAACATTATTTTCATGCAACAGAAAATTCTAGCAAAGTGACTTTCTCATAATCTGAATTTTCAGCACACAACGAAAATGACACAAGTCAAACTAGGTTTCTAGAGGGTGAAACTGAGAATTTAGGTCAAGGCAAAGGCCACTATGACATTCACTGCATTATACAATAGTAAGCAGAGGCATAAAAAAATATTCATTTTGTCTGAAAACAATTTTAAAAAACATGTAAAACGTAAATAATAATAATAATTTTTAAAAAAAAAAAAAAAACAGAAAGAAAAGAAAAGAAAAGAGGGGATAGGTAGTGAGAGAGGAGGAATGAGGGAAGGGAAAGAGAACTTCATATAGGAGGACTGACCTTGACCCTGAAACATGCTCCCCATCATCGTTAGATCTCACATTTTTGTTGTCTGATAAATTTTTAAAAAAAAATGAATAAGTAGTCTTAAACTCAAAAGACACCTTCAAGGACTGAACTCATGATGCTTATAAACAAGAAGCAAATGATATGATCTTAAACTATTGGCTACTACACAAGTTCTAATAATAAACACTGCCAGAAGGAACTGCAAAAGCCACGGTGTAGAAACTACCAGCAATATTTGTGGCCTCAAAATTCCTGGAAAGCTTTTCAAGGCTAATATATGTGAAGTAACTGCACAAAGTAAAGAAATTTAAAAGAAAATCAAAACAAATATCCTGATCCAGCATCTATTGTCAATTAGCAGCAACATGAACTGGTAATACGAACCATCAGTGGCAATGGAAATGATTAATTAACGAGCAAGATGGGGAATGTGTGGATCATCTCTTAATACAATGTATGTTGACCAAGGGAGTTCTGTGGTTAATCATTTTGAGGCATCATGGGCGATGCCTTTCATTAATGGCAAAGTTGCTTGAGGCATGGAATATTGGATTTATATCAGGAAAAAAAAAAAAGGAAGCTCCTTTGGAGATTATCTTTTCCAGCCATCTAGTGATCCCTTCAGAAGGAACAGAGATAGAGCTTTGAAAAACAAATCAGAAAAAATTGGTGAGGTGGCGGAGAGAGTGGATGGTAGGACTATGCTATGGGCGTTTGTGCACGAGGAATTTTCTAGGGTGACACAAGACGAGTTCAGTGTGGATGGAAGTTATCGAGGACTTACAAGGAGTGACTAGGTTAAACACAATGTGGCCTCCCCTTGCTAAAGGCATTTCGAAACTCAACTTCGATGGGAGTTCTAAAGGAAACCCCAGTCTAACTGGTATAGGTAATCATAAGGGACGACAAAGGGATGAGGGACCAAGTATTCATGTAGCCAACTGGAACCGCCGAGTCCAATGAGCTTGGGGAACGGCCTGGCGGGTGGAGATGGAGCTGAAATGTTTTTAGCATCGCCAACAATTATTGAAGAGTACTCAACAAATGTCACGAAGCGGGCATCCACGATAAATTAACCCTTTGAGATTGCAAGATGGACAGGTCCTGTAGGAAGTTAGGGAGACTCTCAATCTCCTTTATTCACTCCCAAAAGGAAGGAAATGTAGCAGATGCTGGTTTGTCAAAGGCAAAAGTGAAGTACTCTCTTGACCATTGTGATTCGGTGTGGCATTAGCATGGAAAAATGAAAATGCACAATGCACATAAGATTACACAAAAATGGACAAGATAAGATGCAGTGGCTATAACAGAAGCAATTCACTCTAATGCAGGAAATACATAATAGGCCATACCAAATATCCATGTAGTTGAAAAACTTCAACACAAGCAGATCTAGTAGAAAATCATCAGAAGATGTTGAATAGACCTGCCATAAATAAAGGATCATAAGCAATTGGAATGCCGCTATAAACAGTAAGCCGCAAACAACACATTTCTCTACAGATATGTACATCAAAAGATTAGGCTCCCAGGTTTTATGCAGTCCATGTGCTATATGTACTAGTGAACAATGGAGTGTCATCTGGTATAGTTACCAAAGCAGCAACAAGTTAAAGGTGGATGCTGTGAGTATAGTTATCAGCATAACAATATGATGAAGATGGGTGCAGAAATATAAGAAATAAAAAAATAAAAATAAAAATAAAAAGCTTATTTTATAAAACAGAGCATCTAGAAAATGCAAGTCCCAGGGAAAGAGTGCCAACCTTTAAGGAAAAAAAAAAAAAGCATCCTGGCTTCTTCAACCTCTTCATTCAAATTGAGGGGTTTTTTTCCTTAAATTTTGATAGAGTCACCCTCATAAAATGAGGAGAAGATTTTTTTAATTAAAATTAAAAAAAAAAAGTGTGGCTACCAACTGAATTCGTTCTACAAGCCAATATATATATATATATATATATATATATATATATATAGTACTCAGAATTTTAAGATGGATTTTGAAACATGACTTACCATGCTACGAAGGAGCTTGTGATAAGTGGCTGACTGAAATGTTCCCCCTTTCCCCAGCTTCACGAACTCCATTATTGCATCCAATGAAACATCCTAACCACAACTTCCAATGAACGTGAAATCAACAGACATTCAACACAAAACATCGTTCAAATTATTCAAGTTTTGCACGGCCTACTTGAGACATGCTTGTAAATGTTGCACGTGTAAGTGATGGAGGGTGCTCTAGGGCAGGACCATGGAGGTATCAAGGCCTTAAAATCAGGACCTAGACCATTAGAATCGACCAAAAAAAAGGGACATCTATAAAGACAACAAGAGTTGGTCTTCAAAAAAAAAGAGAGAGACAACAAGCAATGTGTTTTTGCCACAATTATTACAGAATTTCAGCTCATCCACACTACAAATGGCATCCAACGAGCAGGAAAATCAAGACCATCTCATAAGCCCTATTGTGGATGGGGTGTTCTAGACAAAGCACGGCCCAAAATCACACCATTCGGACGAACAGAACTGTAAGAATTTCCATTTGAACTCGAGTGCTATTCATCTTCTCATGAATTATCTACTTGATGTACACCAATTGGACAGTCAGGATCATCCAGTCAGTGTCATTTTTGGGATGTTATCCATCCAGAATGGGTCTTGTGATTTGGACAGTCTAGATTGGCTCAATGTATGCCACATCAGTCACACAACTTGGTACGTTGTGGCAAGCCTGAAAAAAAAAAGAAAATGACTAACAGTCAACATTAAATGCTCGAATTGAACAATTAGGAACACCTATTGGGCCTGAGACACAGCACATCGATAGTAAGGTTCACCCGATACGCAGTCCAGATCTCTTAGACACCAGCCATATATCCAAACGTGACGCAAGTAGTGTAAAGACAAAGCATGAGACAGACACTGAGGGTGTATTGTGATGCACTATCAAACTGAATTGCAACAATTAGTCTAACAAATTGGAAATAACCAAATTGGAACTTACTCCCTTGGCATTCACATTGTAAAGGTTTGCTGGAATACACCCCAACGTATTGCAAGATAATTCGGGGGACTCCAGCAATTGGATTTGGGTTTTCCCGATGGCCCAAAGCCCCAAACCATTTATTTGTTAGGACTCCCCTTGGATGGGGATCACTGAAAAACTCTCAGAAAGATGATTTCAACCCTTTGATTTGTAAAAAGGTTATTGTGACCATTAACATTCAAACTGAAGAAAACTTTATTTGATTTGTACAAAGATGATTATCGTAGGGTTAAACAATCCAAAATAGAACTTTATTTGATGTCTTTCCACCGTATAAAGTGAGACTCATCATATAAACTGCTTGGATCATTTGAGGATGACCCAGATTAATGGCTAAAGCCCAGATCACAACTACATTGCTTTCAAGTTGGACGTGGAAAAAGAGATGTAATGATCCTATTCAAGCACAACTTCTTCGTTACAAACACTACGACACACCATCGACCTTTATCATTTCCACTCAATTAAACCAACAAATCACAATTCAATTCACTGTGCATCCAAACACAGCCATACGACTCGAAGAGATTTCTTACCCTTAGAGCTTCTTCCGATTCAGAACATATGGAGAGATCGATGAGGGAGTTCACGAACTGATCGAACTTCGAACGGAGCCACGCTCTGTAGACGGACTCGGGGTCGTCTTTCTTGGCGGAAGCGAAAGCCTTGGAAGATGATGGAGGGAGGTCGGAGAGAAGAGGGACGAAGAAAGACTGGAGGGAGAGGAGGGATTCTAGGGCGTGTTCGCGAGGGGAAGAAGGAGATATGAATGAGAGTAGGATTGGAGCGTTGTTGATGTGGGATCTTGAAGAGAGGAGCTGGTGCCCTAAGGTTTTGAGGTCTTGGAGAGAGTAGGATTTTTCTTTCTTCATCTTCTTCTTCTGCTTGGTTTGGGGAGTCGAAGACGCCATTGAGGGGTTTTGGAGTTTGGAGGGAAAAAGAAGGGTTTTATCAAACTGAAAACGAACGGTATATATAGGGGAAAAATACTCTGGTAGTGTGTGATGGATGATACGCCGGCAGTTACAAATTGCCGAGAAATGGCAGACGCAGTGTAGAAGTAATCTAAACCATCCAAACTATGCGTACCATTTTGCTCTTATCTGGTTGCGTGAATATTAGATCGCTAGATATTTATTGGACGGTTAAAATTGAAAAATATATTATGGACACTGGTTAGGATTGTTCATCAATATGATTTTAGATTGTATCTTAGTTATACGCGGGCGCGGATTGGGTACTACGCCCTAGATTTAGGGGGAGACGGACGGTCTGTCAAGGGATCTATGGGCCCGATATGATATATATGTTTTATCCACACCGTCCATTCACTTTGACATGTCATTTTAGGGCATGAGCAAAAAAAGAAAGGGCTAGATGTACCACGGGAAGTAGTATGATTGAATTCATACTCTTGAAAACTTAGTAAGGCCAGTGGAGATGTTTGTTTGGCATCCAATCAATTCACAAGGTACATACACCTATACTAAGGGAAAGCATCAATATCAGCTTGATCCGAAACTTATGTGCCCCCACAATAAGGGGTTGTTTAGCACTAGGATTGGAGGGATTTCAAATCACATTGTTATTTGGCACCATGAAGTAATTAGAGGTTTCAAATCCAATGGTTTCAAATCCAAGGTAAGACCTTGGCTTACATCTAAAATCATTTCCATAGTTGCATGTGTAACATGTGTATCACTGGACTATTAACTTATTGGACACATGGCCCACTAATGATATCCTCGAAATAATTAAATTATCAATTGTATCACTATAATTACTTTAATACGATGATCAGCACTATCCAAACATTGTCCATGTAAATTAGCAGTTAAAAATCATTGGTCAATCACTTGGACATATCTTGTGCTTGTGGCCTGTCGTGACTTGAAATTTCTTTATTTTTTAGCAAAGCATATATTTCAACGGGCTTATTATAGTCATTGTGTTGAAAATTATATAAGTTCACTAATTAAATATATTAAAGTTGATTTAGTAATTAAATTCAAACCCCTATAAATATAATATGAATAGATACTTTTGGATTAAAGTTGATTCATGCCAAACACAACAAGAGATTTCAAATTTAGGGGGTTTTAAATCCAGGCTCTTAAACAGGCCCTAAGTTTTCAAGCTTTCAATCCCCTCTTTCTCATGATGTTGTCCGTTGAGCCTTCAATCCATTTTTTTCTGGGGCTCATGGCTTGAACTAATACGTCAAAATGAATGAAAGACACGAACAAAACATCTACATGGAGGTGGGCTCCACCAATCCTCTGACAGCACCGTCCTGTCTTTAGTTAGGTCCTGGTGGGTGTAGCACCTAATTCAGCCCGTCATGCAAGTCATTGGGTTTAATTGGATTTAACATTCACCAACTGTACAATTCCTGTTTACTTAGGCAGTGAACATAGCCATCAAGGGTTCTTTATGGCCTTATTTCACGAGTCCTCCTTTGTGATCCCGTCCATCCACAATAAATTATATATATATATATATATATATATATATAATGGTTTGGATCATGAAAATATGATTATAATTAAACAGTTTTGATCCAATGGCTATAATTAAACTATACATATGACTTGATAGGGAGTATTAACACGTATTAATTATAATCATGAACATATGATTATAATTAAACAGTTTTGATCCAATGGCTATAATTAACCGTCACAACAATGACCTGCCGGGCTAGGCCACTCATCATTAAGCACCGGGCTTAGCATCTGGTCTAGATTTCAGGCTTTGAACAGCACTAGGGCCAAGTTTACGGGCGAAGCCCTGGATTTGCAGGACTGGGTGGCTGAAAGGCTGTCAACGGGCTAGGCCTGGTGTAGGTCTCTGCAGGGATTTTGAACCATTTTGAGCCAGGCCATCACGCCAAGTTTACGGGCGAAGCCCTGGATTTGCTGGACTGGGTGGCTAAAAGGCTGTCAACGGGCTAGGCCTGGTGTAGGTCTCTGCGGGGATTTTGAACCATTTTGAGCCAGGCCATGCTGTTGGGCTGGACCTACTCAAAAATCTAATGTTCCAGGCCCAAGCCTGTCCCATTAACACCCTACATGGCTCTGCCCATTTCACCCCTAGTCAAGCCTTACAAGTAACAAGAAATTAAAAGAGAAATTTTTCTCTATAAATTTTACTTTTAACTGAACAGTCTTTCTAAACCTTTAACCCTTTACTTTCTGCTTTTAAATTTGCACTGTGCAGGTTAACTTTTTTAAGGCAAAAATACTCTTGTTTTTTTAGTTATCTTTATTTCTTTTGGCTATACTCAAAAACTCATTATTTTCATCATTTTTCTACCTGAAATCTTCAACTAATCTCTGGTTATTATCATTTTACATTTGCAATCTTTCTCAGAGTTTTGCTCATTGTTTCAAACTGGTCGCATTAATAAATTTAGAATCTTTTGGATTTTGTTTAAAATTATTTTTTACAATCTTTCTCAAGGTTATATTTTGAAATTGTGTTTCACTTCACCGCACTCTTTTTTTTATTCTTGAAATCGTGTTTCACTAGAACGATGGTTGTGGGAGGTAAGAATGAAGAATGAATGTGTTCTTTCATAATGAAATTGACAAGTGGAATTCACCCAGTACTCCGCCAAACAACCATGACTCGGTGTTCATTTCACGTTCAACCGTAGGTTTTCACAGTCGATTGTGGACTTCACATTGTGGTTCCTCACTGGGCTTATGCGGTCAACCGTGACTCTCTAGACATCTCAGGGTCGACTGTACTTAGCCAAAATTACCGAGTACTCGGTAAAATTTACCCAGTACTCAGTCAAATTCACCTAGTTCATGTTCAACCGTAGATTTTCACAGTTGACCATGGACTTCACATTCTGCTACCCCCATTATGCTTACACAATCGACTGTGGATTTTCACCGTTGACTTTAACTTTCTGGACATCTCAAGGTCAACAGGAAATTAACTACCTCCCGCATGTAGAAATGATGGAGATTGCGTGCTGCTACTACTTATCCGAGCTCGGCACAAGCTGGGGCTTAGGCACTGTAATGTACAGGTTTCATTCTATCGATCCGTTTTGTTAACAAAAGTTTCATATCATACTAATATTCGTGCCTTCCCTTTATATGATTAAGCAAACAGGTTAAATGGAAAAATAAAATCAATTTGGGGGCAGATTAGTACTACCCCACCGCGACCTAGCTAGAGAGAGCCCCATCATGATATATGTGCTTTATCCTGAGCCATCCATCCATTTTAGAATATCATTTTTAGGGTATGAACCTGAAAAGAAGGTAAATCTAGGACTTTAGTGACCGTGAACTCACTATTGGAACTTTTCTAGGGCTACCGTGATGTTTATTTGCCATACAACATATTCATAAGGTCACATAACCTAGACGAAGGGAAAACATAAATATCAATGGTGGGCATTCAACCCCCTATTATTTCCTATGTGTGGTCCACCTGAGCATTCTATCTCCCCAATTCTGGGATTATTAGGCAAAATAATTTTTAAAAAATGGATGGATGGGGTGGATAAAATACACACATCACGGTGGAGCCCCGCGGAGGGCCTGACAGGACTGAGGTCGTGGTGAGGGCAT